>NC_064921.1:767239688-767542719 GCF_023897955.1 Schistocerca gregaria
GGTTCTCTTCTCTCCAAAGGTCTCTTTAATTTTCCTGTAGGCAGTATCTATCTTACCCCTAGTGAGATAAGCTTCTACATCCTTACATTTGTCCTCTAGCCATCCCTGTTTAGCCATTTTGCACTTCCTGTCGATCTCATTTTTGAGACGTTTGTATTTCTTTTTGCCTGCTTCATTTACTGCATTTTTATATTTTCTCCTTTCATCAATTAATTTCAATATTTCTTCTGTTACCCAAGGATTTCTAGCAGCCCTCGTCTTTGTACCTACTTTATCCTCTGCTGCCTTCACTACTACATCCCTCAGAGCTACCCATTCTTCTTCTACTGTATTTCTTTCCCCTATTCCTGTCAATTGTTCCCTTATGCTCTCCCTGAAACTCTGTACAACCTCTGGTTCTTTCAGTTTATCCAGGTCCCATCTCCTTAAATTCCCACCTTTTTGCAGTTTCTTCAGTTTTAATCTACAGTTCATAACCAATAGATTGTGGTCAGAGTCCACATCTGCCCCTGGAAATGTCTTACAACTTAAAACCTGGTTCCTAAATCTCTGTCTCACCATTATATAATCTATCTGATACCTTTTAGTATCTCCAGGGTTCTTCCACGTATACAACCTTCTTTCATGATTCTTAAACGAAGTGTTAGCTATGATTAAGTTGTGCTCTGTGCAAAATTCTACTAGGCGGCTTCCTCTTTCATTTCTTAGCCCCAATCCATATTCACCTACTATGTTCCCTTCTCTCCCTTTTCCTACACTCGAATTCCAGTCACCCATTACTATTAAATTTTCGTCTCCCTTCACTATCTGAATAATTTCTTTTATTTCATCGTACATTTCTTCAATTTCTTCATCATCTGCAGAGCTAGTTGGCATATAAACTTGTACTACTGTAGTAGGTGTGGGCTTCGTATCTATCTTGGCCACAATAATGCGTTCACTATGCTGTTTGTAGTAGCTTACCCGCATTCCTATTTTCCTATTCATTATTAAACCTACTCCTGCATTACCCCTATTTGATTTTGTGTTTATAACCCTGTAGTCACCTGACCAGAAGTCTTGTTCCTCCTGCCACCGAACTTCACTAATTCCCACTATATCTAACTTTAACCTATCCATTTCCCTTTTTAAATTGTCTAACCTACCTGCCCGATTAAGGGATCTGACATTCCACGCTCCGATCCGTAGAACGCCAGTTTTCTTTCTCCTGATAACGACATCCTCCTGAGTAGTCCCCACCCGGAGATCCGAATGGGGGACTATTTTACCTCCGGAATATTTTACCCAAGAGGATGCCATCATCATACAGTAAAGCTGCATGTCCTCGGGAAAAATTACGGCTGTAGTTTCCCCTTGCTTTCAGCCGTTCGCAGTACCAGCACAGCAAGGCCGTTTTGGTTAATGTTGCAAGGCCAGATCAGTCAATCATCCAGACTGTTGCCCCTGCAACTACTGAAAAGGCTGCTGCCCCTCTTCAGGAACCACACGTTTGTCTGGCCTCTCAACAGATACCCCTCCGTTGTGGTTGCACCTACGGTACGGCCATCTGTATCGCTGAGGCACGCAAGCCTCCCCACCAACGTCAAGGTCCATGGTTAATGGGGGGAGGACATGTCATATACCAGCTATTATGTAAACACTGTTCAGCCTTCTGCATTGGCATGACTACCACAGAATTATCAATTAGGATGAATGGGCATAGACAGAGGGTATATACCGGCAATACGCAATATCCTGTTGCAGGGCATGCTCTACAACATAACATTCATGACCTTGGCACCTGTTTCACCACACATGCCATTTGGATTCTTCCCCTGGATGCCAGTTTCTCAGAACTCCGCAGGTGGGAACTAGTACTACAACATTTTCTTAGTTCTCGCCACCCACCTGGCCTTAATTTACATTAAAATCCTCCAGCTCAGCTTTTCTCTTTGCTTCATTCCATTTTAGTTTTCTACATCTTTCATTGTGTTTCCCATCTATTTTTCACTGGCCCCTACCCCCCCCCCCCCCTCCCCCACCCCCACCTCTGTTACATACAATGCACTTAGCTTCTCGCTTTTATTAACTCATGCATGATGTTTTAGTAGTAATCTCTGTCTTGCATATTGTTCTGTCCTCCACCTTTAAGCTCTCAGGTTTTCAAATCTCATCCAATGCAGTCCCCAACACTCAGTCTTTCCTTCTCATTCCGTAGAGTTAGTCTCCCCTGACCCTCTGTTCTGGGTGACTTTCCCAAAATATACCCCTTTTCTTAGACCTCTCCAGTCAGGTCCTTCACCCTTCTTCCTTCCTCTTCAACCCTTCTGTCTGATGAAGGAGCCACTGGTTCTGAAAGCTTGCCAATCATAACAGTCTTTTACATGTGTTTCTGCCACCACTTGATGAGTACATTTTTTTTTCTATCCAATTAAATAAACATATGGTGTGTTACACTCAGTGTGTCCAACAGTAAGAGATTGACTCTTCTCTGTTATAAAAGATTTTCCTGGATGATTAATTATTGTAAGAGAGATTTTGTTAGTAATGATAAATAGTTGCTAAATTTCATCACTGTGAAGTGTTGCATTATAGGACTTGAAGCAATGCATGTAGCAAAATCCAAGTATTATATTCTGCATGTGGGATTATACTAGATGTATGGTACACTGGAGAGTAGTGTTAAGATAACAATTAATATAAAGAAAGAGATGGCATTAGAGAAAAAACCAGTAAAATGTGCAAATAAGAACATTAGCAAGTGACAGAGAAACATGGGTGCAATAGTGAACTTTACGTACAGATAAAGGTTACAGATAATCTAATAGTACCCCCCAACTGTCACTACATAGGTTTGCTGGCAAATTTAAGTATCCAACAATAGAAAGGCACAATGATAGCATGTCTTAATATCTGGAGATTATCTTTTGTTGTTTATAATAAGAGGGTGTACTAAACAGATAGTTACACAATACATCAGTGTCAAGAACAAACTCGAATACCAGCTGGATATCTAAGTTTTTGCCAAAGAACAGCCTTTGAACTTCTTTGGATTGATCAGCAATACAAAAAAGATTTAAGAATAGAAGTGCAGCAGTTATGAATGGTGTTCCAGTGTGATCATCCATGGTGAACAGCAATAATATTTGACCCATTTTGCTGTTATTCTGTGATCATATTAATGGTTTGTCTACAGTGTGTGTCTTACTCAACTTTTCTCCTTGTTAAATATTAGTAGTCTCATGATAATATTAACCTAGCAAAAGGAGATAAACAGTACCTGTTTAACAAAAATGAGGATTCAATAGCTTTTATTCATTAAAATAACAGCTTTTCTGTCAATTTAATATCTTACATTTAGCAATGAGTTACCTGTCCTCCTGTGAGTTCTTAATGAGCTACTGACATACTTATGAAGTAACAAAATGGAAATATGTACAACTTTTAAAGAAAATTAGAACATTGCTTCTAACCTATTCCTCCTAGAAATAATCTAACTATATAGATTCAAGAACTGAAAACCCCTGTTAGCAAGATAACAACTAACAGTGTTACTTATAAATATACAATTTTTGTTAGAACAAAATCAAACAATGTAAAATCCAGGGTGGACAATATTACAAAAAGGATAGATTGTTACTCACAATACAGAGGAGATTTGAATCACAGACTGTCACAGCAAAAAGACTATGAAACGTGTGAGCTTTCAGCCAAAAGACCTTCTTCTAAAGTGAACAACATGCACATACAGCCACAGCTCACACATACATGATCACTGTCTCTGGCCACTGATGCCAGCCTCTGTGGCCAGAGAGTGGTCATGTGCATGTGAGCTGTGCTTGGATAGATGTGTGTGTGCGTTTTGTCTACTTTAGAAGAAGGCCTTTTGGCTGAAAGCTCACTTGTTTAGCAGTCTTTTTTTTTGTGCCCTTCTGTGACTCAACACCTCCTCTGTATGGTAAGTAGCAATATATCGTTTTTATAACACTGCCACTTTCCCTTAAGACTTAATTATAAATTTTATGCTTAGACACTTATCACTGTTTTCATGTAAATGTGACAAATGCAATTATAGGTAGACACCAGATACTTAGCATAACTCAGAGAGCAGCAATGGTTTGCAAGTATTGGCTTACATATTAATGCAATTGTGAAACTAAAATTAGCAATAAGAAGACACTGTTTCATTAAATAGCTGTTCTAAGTTTATTCATGATGAACTGAACAAAAGTAAAAAGAAGAAGTGTTGAAGAGTGATAGTGGCTTTGAGACACTACTGAGAGATTCAGTCCTTATATTTAAGATTGACTTGTTGCAACTCTACTGAGTCTATTGCATCTGTTTCTATTACTTTATTTTTGCACCCTACCCTACCCCTTCCTTGCCTGCATGAGGCTACCCCCCCCCCCCCCCCCCCAACATGCACAAGCTGAACATATACTTACAGAACGTTCCTTAATGATAATTTTTGGTCTGGCTGCATCATATAGAATGAAAATGAGATTCACACCAACTCCAATGACCATACCCAGCTCAAGACCAATGAAGAGGCAAGCCAAGAATGTGATGAAGTAAGGAATCAAGTCAATTCCTGTAACCAAAACAATTAACATTATCTTAAAGATTTTAAATCAATCCATTAAAGTTGATGCTTAATAAAAGTAATGGTATCTGTTATTCAACACTTGCCAGAAAGGGTCTGTAAATTAATATTATGACTGCATAAAAATGAAGACAATCTTAAAAAGGGAAAAAGGATTAATTGGATAAAAATAACTTATGAAACCCACAGAAACCTTGACCAGTATGGTAAGACAGGGATTCAAACTTCACCTCCCTTACATCTTATGTATTCACCATTGTGCCTGTGATTTAGGTAGCAAAGATTTTATTTTGCACTATAATCACAAGTATAATTTGCCATATAGTGAGATAATTAGAGATTTCAAATAAAACTTTAGTGTCATTAAACCTAAATCTTCTTTCTCTCTATGTTTGCGTTAAAGTTATGATCGAGCTTTGTAAGCCAAAGGCTACAGACCTGAGTGAAACAAAAGTAGAATTCACAAAGCAGCGGTTTTCAAGCAACTGCTCATCTGAATGAAAAACTTCATACATGGTTTGAAGTAGACAGAAGATATACATTTTCATATTTTAGCAGTTGTATTCAGTCTAGAGAGAGTTTTTGCAGGGCACAAATCTTTTGAAATATACTATACATCATCTGCTTTCAATAGCAGGCGCCATAAAGCAAAGTTGCATGAGAGAATTGGTCAGTTTATTCTCATCTTGATTATGAAAATCAAGAAAAAATGTAGAAAAACTAGTCTGCTACGAAAATGAGTATGTTAATAGGCTTATGTGACTTCTAACATAGCTAGCTGGAACAACCCAACCTGTAATGATTGTGCCCCTGATGATTAATAATTTTCCTTTGCAGTAATTATCATACTGTTAGGTATACTGTACATATGTGACACAAAAGTAAATACTTGAAAAATCGAAATGCTCTTTGCTACACCTAAATTCCTTAGTCAGTAATTTACTTTCATTGCATTGAGTCCAACAGTATAATTAGTTTTCATGCATGCCATGTTAATCATAAAATTCTGGTAACTGAACTTCTTACTATCGTACAACTTGACAACATCGTTTGAGCTAATATGTACATCTTAAAGTGATCAAACCATTCATTATAACACCTGGTATCCTATTTTCACGGTAACATATTTTATTTCACATGTAACTAACTATCTAGGAGAGGTAATTACCACTGAAAATTCAAGACTGTCATAATTGCTATTGCTGATATTTTTGGGTTTGTTAGGTTCTGGACTTCAACACTTACTTATATTGCTCCTTTTTTGTGGATTGTATGACACACCTTACTAATTGAGTGACAATTAAGATTTTGAATAATTTATCATCATACAAAATATTTTTTTAAACATTGCATGAGTACCCTTGAGCTGTGTATTCTTAGTGCATAGGTATAAAGTAATTTCAAAAACTTTTCTAAAATCCTAGATCGCTGTATTTTTGTAAACCAAAACTTTGTAAGTACTTATAGTAATTTCAAAAACTTTTCTAAAATCCTAGATCGCTGTATTTTTGTAAACCAAAACTTTGTAAGTACTTATAGTCCATCCTGAATAGCAATATTTTACCTAGTCATTCATTAAATAAATGTATAATTTCTGAAATAACAGTTTGTTCATGCCTATTTTATAAATAGTTGGACGTCACTCAAAGTGAATCAGACTGCATCCAGTCTTGGTTGAGTTAACAAACACATAACACATACACTCTCAGTCTGGCTCATGCTTCAGCTATGTGCAGAAACAATGTGCATTCATGCTGCAAAAGATCACTAATGTCGATGTCTAGTACTTTCAAGTGATCTCTGTAACTCAAATTAATGGATATTTTGACTGTACTGTGCACAACTGGTAGGAGATGTAAACTATCATTGTCATGCTGTAATGAAACTGATCAATACAACTCTTTTTTCATCAATAATTGGACAACCCGGTACACTACAACATGATCCAAAGTGATCAGAATTGCAGATTGTACATATTATAGAATTTTGATGTAAATGTATATTGATGAAACATAAAATTAATTATGTTATCAGAAACATAATAATCTTCATATTTCTAACGTACCTCACAGTTTTGTTTATTTGTTTTTTGACAATATTTAGACTTTCTATTACAATCATACTTACTGTTTTCCATAACTGTTCAAAAAGATAAAATAAATAAGAAATTGTATTTCATTTTGCTTTTATGAAATATTAGTCAAATTGTAGTTTTTTGGTCAAGGATAGTGATTATGCTGATCACATAAACACACCCTTGTACTGAAAATATAATATAATTAAATAAATGAAAAGTCTACTCACCAAGTGGCAGCAGGAGAACACACATATGAAGGTATTAAAGTTTGCAAGCTTTTAAAGGCCGTGACTCCTTCTTCTGACACAAGTGTTGAAGGAAGAGGAGTGAAGGAAAAGGAATTGTAAGGTTTAGGAAAAAGGGTAGAGCTCTGAAAGGTCTCCCAGAACACTACGTCAGGGGAGACTTACTGGAACGGATGAGGAGGAAAGTCTTTCCTTCTCATCTCGCCCTGTAAGTGTCCCCAGACCGACAGTTCTAGATGACTTTTCTAAACTCTACCCCCTTTCCTAAACCTGACCATTCCTTTTTCTTCACCCCTTCTCCCTTTGCCAAAAGGAGCCACTGGCTCCAAAAGCTTGCAAATTTTAATACCTTTATATGTGTCTCCTTCTGCTGCTGCTTGGTGAGTAGATTTTTTTATCTATCCAATTACATTATATTTTCACAAGTGGATTATTTACATTGGTATATCATTGTACTGAAATGGATATATCTGCATTGTTGTTTTATTGGAGTAATTCCAAAAAGTCTTATAAATTCATAGGGGAGGGGGAGACAGTTCTGATGTAGTTGTGAAAGCAGTTCTTGTTGTGAGATGTAACAGTTGGAAGTTAGAAATTCTTGTCAATTAATATGGTAATTTGTGGAAATTTCAAAATATGGAGTAAAATAATTTTGAGAAAAGAAGAAAAATATGTTTCTCCTTCATGGTATTATTTATTTGATGTATGGATAAACAAAACCCAGACACTTCTCTGCAGTTTCAGCATGACTATATCATTAACCTATGATGACTGTGCCAAGAGAAAGATGAGCTTACAACCAGCATGAGAAATAAGTTTAGATCATAATATTTTTTAGTGATTCTCCCACTTAATACTTTATGTGATTAATAGCTAAAGTCTTATAATCTCCAATAGACACTCATTTTTTGTGTAAAAATTCGTTTAATTAACAACATTTTAACTAAATTTTTGTAGTTTTTGTGATTCTATGGAGATGTCAGAATGTAAATGAGATATTGTTGAAAATTGTGACCCTTAATTAATGAGTGAACTAAGTAAACAACTGAATTGTACTTTCATCCAGTAGATTCCTACAAGACAGTACTAGCTATGTACAATGACTTTTGAATAATATGGACATTATTTTGTATCACACATAATTACTTTGTTCAGTGACTTGTTAGGACTACGATTATTGGACAGTATTTCCTTACTGTGTGTTTTAATAGCTTTGCAACGGAATATTTCTGACACTGTAGCTTTTAGTTTATTTGTGAGTGCTGACCGGATAGTAAATGCTGACAATTTCACGAAGAATAAAAACTAGTCATCGCCCAAACAATATAATTTTGAAGCTAATGAAATGTGTCAAAAAGTGCAACCTAAATTGTGGTGTTGGGTATATTTTACCAGGACAAACATGGTCAAATATTCAATAGACTTTCAGCTTCAAGACAACAAATGAACATGTTACTGAGCAAGTGATGGAGGCTACACAAAATCAGGTTAGAGCTTTACAGACTCACCAAAGGTTAATTTGTGTGTTCCAGAGAGAATCAAGAAATAAAATTATTGATTAGTGAAATAAAGAAGGAACACATCTGTGGAATAAGAAAGACTTCAGTGATAATTAGACTAAAACTATGGAAAAGTTGCACGTCAGTGGCAGATCTGATGGATGGAAGAATCCATGTCTTTCATTTTCTTCTTTGCAAAGTTATGTTAAGAAATTAATTGTTAAAAATTTCTGGCAGATTAAAGCTGTGTGCCCGACCGAGACTCGAACTCGGGACCTTTGCCTTTCGCGTGCAAGTGCTCTACCATATGAGCTACCGAAGTATGACTCACGCCCGGTACTCACAGCTTTGCATCTGCCAGTATCCCGTCTCCTACCTTCCAAACTTTACAGAAGCTCTCCTGCAAACCCTGCAGAACTAGCACTCCTGAAAGAAAGTTATACTGTGGAGACATGGCTTAGCCACAGCCTGGGGGATGTTTCCAGAATGAGATTTTCACTCTGCAGTGGAGTGTGCACTGATATGAAACTTTCTGGCAGATTAGAACTGTGTGCCCGACCGAGACTCAAACTCGGGACCCTTGCCTTTCGCAGGCAAGTGCTCTACTATCTGAGCTACCGAAGCACGACTCACGCCCGGTCCTCACAGCTTTACTTCTGCCAGTATCTCGTCTCTTACCTTCCAAACTAATCTGCCAGGAAGTTTCATATCAGGGCACACTCCACTGCAGAGTGAAAATCTCATTCTGGAAACATCCCCCAGGCTGTGACTAAGCCATGTCTCCGCAGTATCCTTTCTTTCAGGAGTGCCAGTTCTGCAAGGTTTGCAGGAGAGCTTCTGTAAAGTTTGGAAGGAAGGAGACGAGATACTAGCAGATGTAAAGCTGTGAGTACCGGGCATGAGTTGTGCCTCGGTAGCTCAGATGGTAGAGCACTTCCATACGAAAGGCAAAGGTCCCGAGTTCGAGTTTCGGTCGGGCACACAGTTTTAATCTGCCAGGAAGTTTCATATCAGTGCACACTCTGCTGCAGAGTGAAAATCTCATTCTGAAATTAATTGTTGATTTATAGACAAATAAAAAGAAAAGTAACTTTATTTTTTATTGTGTTTACTGTTAAATACTTTTTCATTATTTCCTGAGCAAAAATTAACATAAAGAGAGTCTGAAGTTGAGACCTGGCAAGTTGAAATCCTGTCCATCTACTATGTTGCTCTCGAAGGTAATTTTTTTCTTTTTTTTTTTTTGCTTTTTATGAAGTGAGACTTAATATACTCTATGTACAGGAATATCTAAAATTGTTGTTTATGTGAAATATCATTTGAATATATAGCCCTGTTGTTTACATTTATATTTATGACAATGATGCACTAGGTCTTACTGGAAATCTGAGTAATTACAAGTGAAATCTAATTAAAACTACAACAACATCTTGTACTGGAGAAAACATTCTGAGCAAATAAGGTGTAGAGGAGATATTGTTACCAACTGTTCGAAGGCAGGCAATCCCAACTTTCCGAGAATATTTTTAGAATTTTCTGAAATTAAGTAACTCAAGAGATAAATGACATCAAAACTCTGGACGTCCAAATTTCTATCACTTATTTTGCTTTAATGACTGCAAGATCCTGAACTTTCAAAGTGTAGTTTTATTGCTTCACTTTTTTCTAGATCAGACAGCACCACTCACTACTTAATTCAGTCAATACTTAAAATTTCAAATAATTAAGTATAATAAAGTATTTATTTTGAGAATGATGCCATACTCATAAATTATGGATGTCAAAAACTGTGTAATAATAATGTTCCATGTACTATAGTGAAAACCTGGAACATGTTACATAAATCAAACAGAAGTAAAATCTTAGAATCCATGACAAATAGCAGAATTTAAAGTAAGAGAATTTCAAAGCATTATGTAGTTTCAGAATTAACATCAAGTTCTTAGAGCTGTCTCCATAGAGCCATCCCTACTCCAAAGACTGCAATAGTAGCTTGCAAGCATTCAGATAACATAGCAGTATTGGCAAGAAAAAAAAAGTCCACTTCTGACCAGTACACTGCTACTGTCTGTATGTTAGATCACATTAGACTTATAAACAGGCAACATGTATACATGTTGGTTTTGTATTAAAAGTTCGTGACTGGCAAACACAGAGAAAACACCAGTATGTTGGTTTGTGTGAAAGTCTGCATATAGCTAATATGTTGCTCACAATTTTCTGTCAATTAAGGTGAAATTTTGCATCTTGATATAATTTGCACAGTAAGTGTGTCTGTAGGAAACGTGAAACTGTGTAACATCTTAGGGTTTCAAAATCTCAGGTGAAATAGTAAACTAACTTAAGAGAACTAATTATCTACAAACATTAGTTATGTGACAGTATTATAAGTTCAAACACTGGAAAATCCAGGGTTGAATGTAACAATTTTATGGAAGGAATAGTTGCTACTCACCATATAGCAAAGGTTCTGAGTCGCAGATAGGCACAACAAAAAGACTGTTGGAAAGTGAGCTTCCAGCTAACAAGGCCTCTGTCAAAAACAGACAACACAAACACTCACTCACCTACTCACCCAACCACACACCCAACCACACACACACACACACACACACACACACACACACACACACTCTCTCTCTCTCTCTCTCTCTCTCTCTCTCTCTCTCTCTCTCTCTCTGTCCTGCAATCACAACTCTCTGATAGCTGGAGCCTGACTGCGAGCAACAATGCATGATGGGAGAGGCAACCGGGTGGGGGTAAGGAGGAGGTGGTGTCTGACTGCAAGCAACAATGCATGATGGGAGAGGCAACCGGGTGGGGGTAAGGAGGAGGTTGGGCCAGGGAGGAAAGGGATAGCAGGGTAGAGGTCGAGGATGGTAATGTGCTGCTGGGAGCATGCAAGGGTGAGGTGGAGAGTAGGGCAGCTAGGTGCAGTAGGTGCAGTTGGAAGCTTAAATGATGGCTGGAGGGGGGGGGGGGGTGAGTGCAGGAGACAGGGGGATAGTGGAAAAGGAGAGATGTAAAAAGACTGGGTGGGAGGGGGGGTGCAGGAGACAGGGGGATAGTGGAAAAGGAGAGATGAAAAAGACTGGGTGCATTTGTGGGTTGTGTAGCACTGAAATGGGAACAAGGAAGAGACTAGATAGGTAAGGACGCTTAGGCCAGGAGGGTTACAGGCATGCAGGATATATTACGTAGAGAGTTACCACTTGCATAATTCACAAAAGCTGGTGTTAGTGGGAAGGTATGAGATAGCACAGGCTCTGAAGCAGTCATTGAAATGGAGAACATCATGTTGACCCATGTGCTCAGCAACAGGGTGGTCCAGTTGTTTCTTCACCACAGTTTTTCGGTGGCCATTTCTGGAGACAGGCAGCTTGTTGGTTGTCATACCCATGTAGGAATAGAAAAGCAACTGAAATCACTCAACAGAGGAAAGTCTACTGGACCTGATGGGATACCAATTCGATCTTACACAGAGTACATGAAAGAACTTAACCCCCTTCTAACAGCCATGTACTGCAAGTCTCTAGAGGAACGGAAGGTTCCAAATGATTGGAAAAGAACACAGGTAGTTCCAGTTTGCAAGAAAGGTCGTCAAGCAGATGCGCAAAACTGTAGGCCTATATCTCTGACATCAACCTTAGTTGTAGAATTTTAGAACATGTTTTTTGTTCACGTATCACGTCACTTCTGGAAACCCAGAATCTACTCTGTAGGAATCAACATGGATTCCGGGAACAGCAATCGTGTGAGAACCAACTCGCTTTATTTGTTCATGGGACCCAGAAAATATTAGATACAGGCTCCCAGATAGGTGCCATTTTCCTTGACTTCTGGAAGGCATTCGATACAGTTCTGCACTGTTGCCTGATAAACGAAGTAAGAGCGTATGGAATATCAGACAAGCTGTGGGGCTGGATTGAAGAGTTTTTAGCAAACAGAACAGAGCTTGTTGTTCTCAATGGAGAGACATCTACAGACGTTAAAGTAACCTCTGGAATGGCACAGGAGAGTGTTATGGGAACGTTGCTTTTCAAAATATGTATAAATGTCCTAGTAGATAGTGTCAGAAGTTCCATGCGACATTTTGCGGATGATGCTGTAGTATACAGAGAAGTTGCAGCATTAGAAAATTGCAGTGAAATGCAGGAAGATCTGCAGCAGATAGGCACTTGGCGCAGGGAGTGGCAACTGACCCTTAACATAGACAAATGTAATGTATTGCGAATACATAGAAAGAAGGATCCTTTATTGTATGATTATATGATAGTGGAACAAACACTGGTAGCAATTACTTCTGTAAAATATCTGGGAGTATGCATACGGAATAATCTGTAGTGGAATAACCACATTGTTGTTGTGGTCTTCAGTCCTGAGACTGGTTTGATTCAGCTCTCCGTGCTACTCTATCCTGTGCAAGCTTCTTCATCTCCCAATACCTACTGCAACCTACATCCTTCTGAATCTGCTTAGTATATTCATCTCTTGGTCTCCCTCTACGATTTTTACCCTCCACACTGCCCTCCAATACTAAATTGGTGATCCCTTGATGCCTCAGAACATGTCCTACCAACCGAACCCTTCTTCAGGTCAAGTTGTGCCACAAACTTCTCTTCTCCCCAATCCTATTCAATACCTCCTCATTAGTTATGTGATCTACCCAGCTAATCTTCAGCCTTCTTCTTATCACCACATTTTGAAAGCTTCTATTCTCTTCTTGTCCAAACTATTTATCGTCCATGTTTCACTTCCATACATGCCTACACTCCATACAAATACTTTCAGAAATGATTTCCTGACACTTAAATCTATACTCGATGTTAACAGATTTCTCTTCTTTAGAAACACTTCCCTTCCCATTGCCAGTCTACATTTTATATCCTCTCTACTTCGACCATCATCAGTTATTTTGCTCCCCAAATAGCAAAACTCCTTTACTACTTTAAGTGTCTCATTTCCTAATCTAATTCCCTCAGCAGCACCCGACTTAATTAGACTACATTCCATTATCCTCGTTTTGCTTTTGTTGATGTTCATCTTATATCCTCCTTTCAAGACACTATCCATTCCATTCAACTGCTCTTCCAAGTCCTTTGCTGTCTCTGACATCCAAGTCCTTTGCTGTCATCGGCGAACCTCAAAGTTTTTATTTCTTCTCCATGGATTTTAATACCTACCCCGAATTTTTCTTTTGTTTCCTTTACTGCTTGCTCAATATACAGATTGAATAACATTGGGGAGAGGCTACAACCCTGTCTTACTCCCTTCCCAACAACTGTTTCCCTTTCATGTCCCTCGACTCTTATAACTGCCATCTGGTTTCTGTGCAAATTGTAAATAGCCTTTCGCTCCCTGTATTTTACCCCTGCCACCTTTAGAATTTGAAAGAGAGTATCCCAGTCAACATTGTCAATAGCTTTCTCTAAGTCTACAAATGCTAGAAACGTAGGTTTGCCTTTCCTTAATCTTTCTTCTAAGATAAGTCGTAAGGTCAGTATTGCCTCACGTGTTCCAACATTTCTACAGAATCCAAACTGATCATCCCCGAGGTCGGCTTCTACTAGTTTTTCCATTCATCTGTAAAGAATTCGTGTTAGTATTTTGCAGCTGTGGCTTATTAAAATGATTGTTCGGTAATTTTCACATCTGTCAACACCTGCTTTCTTTGGGATTGGAATTATTATATCCTTCTTGAAGTCTGTGGGTATTTCACCTGTTTCATACATCTTGTTCACCAGATGGTAGAGTTTTGTCAGGACTGGCTCTCCCAAGGCTGTCAGTAGTTCCAATGGAATGTTGTCTACTCCGGGGGCCTTGTTTCGACTCAGGTCTTTCAGTGCTCTGTCAAACTCTTCACACAGTATCGTATCTCCCATTTCATCTTCATCCACATCCTCTTCCATTTCCATAATATTGTCCTCAATTACATCGCCCTTGTATAGACCCTCTATATACTCCTTCCACCTTTCTGCTTCCCCTTCTTTTTTTAGAACTGGGTTTCCATCTGAGCTCTTGATGTTCATACAAGTGGTTCTCTTATCTCCAAAGGTTTCTTTAATTTTCCTGTAGGCAGTATCTATCTTATCCCTAGTGAGATAAGCCTCTACATCGTTACATTTGTCCTCTAGCCATCCCTGCTTAGCTATTTTGCACTTCCTGTCGATCTCATTTTTGAGACGTCTGTATTAATTTTTGCCTGCTTCCTTTACTGCATTTTTATATTTTTTCCTTTCATAAATTAAATTCAATATTTCTTCTGTTACCCAGGGATTTCTACTAGCCCTCATCTTTTTACCTACTTGATCCCCTGCTGCCTTCACTACTTCACCCCTCAAAGCTACCCATTCTTCTTCTACTGTATTACTTTCCCCCATTCTTGTCAATTTTTCCCTTATGCTCTCTCTGAAACTCTGTACAACCTCTGGTTCTTTTAGTTTATCCAGGTCCCATCTCCTTAAATTCCGAGCGTTTTGCAGTTTCTTCTGTTTTAATCCCCAGGTCATAACCAATAGATTGTGGTCACAGTCCACATCTGCCCCTGGAAATGTCTTACAATTTAAAACCTGGTTCCTAAATCTCTGTCTTACCATTATATAATCTATCTGAAACCTGTCAGTATCTCCAGGCTTCTTCCATGTATACAGCCTTCTTTTATGATTCTTGAACCAAGTGTTAGCTACGATTAAGTTGTGCTCTGTGCAAAATTCTACCAGGCGGCTTCCTCTTTCATTTCGTACCCCCAATCCATGTTCACCTTCTACATTTCCTTCTCTCCCTTTTCCTATTGCCGAATTCCAGTCACCCATGACTATTAAATTTTCGTCACCCTTCACTATCTGAATAATTTCTTTTATCTCACCATACATTTCTTCAATTTCTTCATCATCTGCAGAGCTAGTTGGCATATAAACTTGTACTACAGTAGTAGGTGTTGGCTGACTGGGTCTTGTGTTGTCCTAATCATCATCATTTCATCCCCATCGACGTGCAAGTCGCCGAAGTGGCATCAAATCGAAAGACTTGCACCAGGCGAACGATCTACCCGATGGGAGGTCCTCATCACACGACATTTCATTTCAGGTGTGGGCTTCGTATCTATCTTGGCCACAATAATGCGTTCACTATGCTGTTTGTAGTAGCTTACCCGCATTCCTATTTTCCGAACTGTGACATTCCTACTCCTGCATTACCCCTATTTGATTTTGTGTTTATAACCCTGTAGTCACCTGACCAGAAGTCTTGTTTCTCCTGCCACCGAACTTCACTAATTCCCATTATATCTAACTTTACCCTATCCATTTCCCTTTTTAAAGTTTCTAACCTACCTGCCCGATTAAGGGATCTGACATTCCACGCTCCGATCCGTAGAACGCCAGTTTTCTTTCTGCTGATAACGACATCCTTATGAGTAGTCCCCGCCCGGAAATCCGAATGGGGGACTATTTTACCTCTGGAATATTTTACCCAAGAGGACGCCATCATCATTTAATCATACAGTAAAGCTGCATGCCCTCCGGAAAATTACGGCCATAGTTTCTCCTTGCTTTCAGCCGTTCGCAGTACCAGCACAGCAAGGCCGTTTTGGTTATTGTTACAAGGCCAGATCAGTCAATCATCCAGACTGTTGCCCCTGCAACTACTAAAAAGGCTGCTGCCCCTCTTCAGGAACCACCCGTTTGTCTGGCCTCTCAACAGATACCCCTCCGTTGTGGTTGCACCTATGGTACGCCTGTCTGTATCGCTGAGGCACGCAAGCCTCCCCACCAACGTCAAGGTCCATGGTTCATGGGGGGGGGGGATGACCATATAAAATTATTTGTTGTAAGGCAGGTGCCAGGTTGAGATTCATTGGGAGAGTCCTTAGAAAATGTAGTCCATCAACAATAATGGAGTATTGTTCATCAGTGTGGGATCCGTACCTGGTCGGGTTGACAGAGGAGATAGAGAAGATCAAAAGAAGAGCAGTGTGTTTCGTCACAGGGTTATTTGGTAAGCATGATAGCATTACGGAGATGTTTAGGAAACTAAAGTGGTAGACTCTGCAAGAGAGGCGCTCTGCATCGCAGTGTAGCTTGATGTCCAGGTTTTGAGAGGGTGCATTTCTGGATGAGGTATCGAATATATTGCTTTCCCCTACTACTACCTCCCAAGGAGATCATAAATGTAAAGTTAGAGAGATTCAAGCCCACACAGAGGCTTTCCGGCACTCATTCTTCCCGCAAACCATACGCGACTGGAACAGGAAATGGAGGTAATGACAGTGGCACGTAAAATGCCCTCCGCCACACATTATGGAGTATAAATGTAGATTTAGATGTAGATGATGGCAGATTAGCTTGTATATCACATGACTGATTTCACAGATAGCCCTGCCTTTGATGAGATAGGTGATGTTTGTGACTGGACTGGAATAGGTGGATGTGTGGGACAGGTTCTCGCACCTAGGTCTATTTCAGGGATATGAGCTATGCAGGAAGTGGTGGGAAGCAGGGGTTGTGTAGCGATGGATGAGAATATTGTGTAGATTTGATGTTCAGTGGAATACCACTGTGGGTGGGGGTGGAAGGATAGTGGATAGGACATTTCTCATTTCAGGGCACAATTAGGGGTAGGGTCTCAACTACCCCTCATCGTATTTTCAACAAAGGCCTTTTTGGCCAAAAGTGCACTTTTTGACAGTATTTTTGTTGCACCCATCTGTGGCTCAGCATCGCTGCTACTATACGGTGAGTGTTTTAAATTCTGGTGACAATATTTCAAGTTTCTTTGTGTGTGCTGTTAAAGTCATGTTTCTGTCCTTAGAGATATTATGCCTCTGTGATCTTTATCCCAAACTGTGACATTCCTCAACAATTGGGTGATTCACCTTCCTTATGTGCTATAAAAGGAGGAGAAGCACTTGCATTCATCTGTAAAAACTGTGAATGGTGAAACTTGAATTATCTACCAACTAGGATATATTGCAAATATATTTGGATGAACCCTCTCTCAATCCCATTTTGTGTCCAGTTCATATCTCTTTGATCTATCCCACATAGCATCAGTTATCAGGAAATCATTTCAGTTGGACTAGGTATCAGACCTTAAGATTCTTTAAAACTGAGGTAAAACTGTGAACTACAATAAGTGGAACATCCCCAGGTTCATTAATAATTATCTTCTAGTGTACTAAACATCTCAAACTGAAGATTTTAGTCAAGCTCCTAAGGCGTATATCCAGCTTTACATCAGCAACCCAAATGTTGATAATTAAAATGACAATGTCACCATTCTCTTAGTTAAATAATCATGTGGAACTAGGCATATTGATGGAAAATCCAGGATAGAATATAATGTGTGATTATTTTATGTCTGTTTTGTATTGTGCTGCATAGCTGCTAATTCTTTAAGGTAAATCATTATGTCAACTGCTATTAAGAAAAATGCTTTAATTTTCACTCTGCTGGCATTCATTGAACATAATCAGCATGGAGTGGGGTGTTTCAGTATATACCAAAGTATTTTATGTAATAAGCTTGATTTGGCTTTTTGTTACTGTGTTGACAAAGGTATTTACACTTGGTAGCTTGCAACATGAGGTTAGGTGTAGAGCTATGTGTTATGTAACTGTTTGATGTGTGTTAAAGCACTCCACCAAGTCCCAGGCACTCGTCACCTGATGACATTGGTCTGGTAGTAAGGCATTCCCTTAATAGCAAGTGAGAAGGTGATTTACATTATACCTTATAGAACGTAATATGTGTATAAAGATAGGTCACAATACGGCAAATAGAAGAGGCTGTTGAGTAATGATTCATTCTTATTCTCAGCAAATGAACTGTTGAATGATATCCTTAGTCACCTATCTCATTACACAGGATCAAACAGTTTCCCTACAGTAAAGTGGGTCTACTTTACATCTTCATGGGTAGCTTTGCACCAACCATATTAAATCTTGTCTAACACCTATTACAATAAACATTTAACTGAACAAAAAATATGGCTAGTTGAATGGTAAATTTAGCATATGGAACATCCTAATTAATTGTGTAGACTGAATGTTAAATTAAGTTCTGTTCTCCTATAAACATAAAACATGTAATTTATGGCAGACATTAAGATGGAGTGGCCAGAAATGATATTAACTAAATAGAAAAATGTCATTAGAAAATTTGTAATTATTCAGTTTAGTGACAAGGAGTAGTAACAACTGCATGATCAACCAATGAAGGGAAAAAAGATTCACATCTTTCAGGAAATACTTATTTAATTTTCAGGTTACCAAACCATGCCTAAAAGCGCTTAAAAATTGCAAATGACTTACTTCTAGTTTTCCACAACAACGGGATGACAGACACATCAACCATGAAGAACATAGCTGCCAAAATAATGGCTGACAATGTTGCTTTTGGAAGAAAGAAGAATGTTGAGGTCAGAAATGCTAGAGCCAACAGCACCAGTGCACCTGTAACCAACAGTCCCATAAGTAATTACTTGAACAGTTTGAGCCAAATAAATATTTGTTTTGAATATAACAGTATCATAAAAAGATTAGTTGCTACTCATCACATAGTGGACGAGCTGAGTTGCAGAAAGGCTCAACAAAAAGACTGCCAGGAAGTTAGCTTTCGGCCAACAAGGCCTTTGTCAAAAATAGACAGTATACAAACACACACAAACACACACACACACACACACACACACACACACACACACACACACACACATGACCACAGCCTCCAGGAACTGGAGCCAGCCAGCTTGCAAGAAGTGTGATTATGTGTGTATGAGTTGCATTTATGTGAGTGTGTGCATGTATGTGATCTTGTTGACCAAAAGCTAACATCCTGACAATCTTTTTGTTGTGTCTTTCTGTGACGGAGCTTCTCTGCTATATGGTGAGTAGCAGCTATCCATCTTTTTGTATTAAACAATGGAAAATCCAGGATGGAATGTAACAATAGTAGATAGGCACAACAAAAAGATTCACACAATTATAGCTTTCAGCCATTAAGGCCTTTGTCAGCAATAGACACACACTCACACACACACACACACACACACACACACACACAAATATAACATGCACACATGTCTGCAGCCTCAGACAACTGAAACTACGGTGCGAGCAGCAGCACCAGTGCATGGTGGCAGTGGCAACTGGGTGGGAGCAAGGTGGCTGGGGGGGGGGGGGGGATAGTATATGGGGGTGGCAGACAGTGAAGTGCTGGAGTTTAGATGGAGGGCAGGAGAGAAAGTGGGGAGGGGTGTAAGCAGTGGAAAGAAGATAAATATAAAGAAATTAAAAGACTGGGTTGGCGGCGAAATGACTGCTGTGTAGTGCTGGAATGGGAACAGGGAGGGGGCTGGATGGGTGAGGACAGTGACTAACGAAGTTTGAGGCCAGGAGGGTTATGGGAATGTAGGATGTATTGCAGGGAAAGTTGCCACCTGCACAATTCAGTAAATCTGGTGTTGGTGGGAAGGATCCATATGGCACAGGTTGTGAAGCAGTCATTGAGATAAGGGATATCATGTTCAGCAGCGTGTTCAACAACAGGGTGGTCCTCTTGTTTCTTGGCCACAGTTTGTCATGCAGACAGACAGCTTGTTGGTTTTCATGCCTACATATAGAATGCAGCACAGTAGTTGCATCTTAGCTTGTAAATCACGTGACTGGTTTCACAGGTAGTCCTGCCTTTGATGGGATAGGTGATGTTAGTGACCGGACTGGTGCAGGTGGTGGTAGGAGGATGTATGGTACAGGTCTTGCATCTAGGGCTATTACAGGGGTATGAGCCATGAGATAAGGGATTGGGAGCAGGGGTTGTGGAGGGATGGATGAGTACATTGTGTAGGTTTGGTAGATGGTGGAATGCCACAATAGGAGGGGTGGGAAGGATAGTGGGTGGCATCCTCTTTCATTTCTTACTCCCAATACATATTCACCTACTAAGTTTCCTTCTCTTCCTTTTCTTACCATCGAATTCCAGTCACCCATGACTATTAAATTTTCATCTCCCTTCACTATTCGAATAATTTCTTTAATGTCATCATACAATTCATCAATCTCTTCATCATTTGCACAGCTAGTTGTCATGTAGTAGGCATGGGTTTTGTGTCTATCTTGGTCTCAATAATGCATTCACTATGCTTTTTGTAGTAGCTTACCCACACTCCTATCTTTTTATTCATTATTAAACCTACTCCAGCATTTCCTCTATTTGATTTTGTGTTAATAACCTTGTATTCACCTGACCAGAAGTCTTTTTCCTCCTGCCTTCGAACTTCACTAATTCCCACTATATCTAACTTTAACCTATCCATCTCCCTTTTTAAATTTTCTAACCTACCTGCTCGATTAAGGGATCTGATATTCCACGCTCCTATCCAGAGTATGCCAGTTTTCTTTCTCCTGATAATGATGTCCTCTTGAGTAGCCCCCAACCGGAGATCCAAATGGGGGACTATTTTACCTCTGGAATATTTTGCCCAAGAGGACACCATCATCATTTAACCATACAGTAAAGCTGCATGGTCCTGGGAAAAATTATGGCTGCAGTTTTCCCTTGTTTTCAGTCATTCACAGTACCAGCACAGCAAGGTCATTTTGGTTAGTGCTACAATGCTAGATCAGTCAGTCATCCAGACTGTTGCCCCTGCAACTACTGAAAAGGCTGCTGCCCCTCTTCAGGAACCACACATTTGTCTGGCCTCTCAACAGATATTCCTCCATTGTGGTTGTATCTATGGTATGGTTGTCTGCATTGCTGAGGCACACAAGCCTCCCCACCAGTGGCAAGGTCCATGGTTCATGGAGGATTAAGTTATATACTCTGTGCAAAATTCTACCAGTCAGCTTCCTCTTTCATTAGTTATTGCTGGTCCATATTCACCTACTACTTTTCCTTCTCTTCCTTTTCCTACTATCAAACTCAAATCCCACCTGACTATTAAATTTTTGTCTCCCTTATCTATCTGAATAATTTCTTTATAACATCATACATTTCTTCAGTCTCTATATCATCTGCAGAGATAGTTGGCATATGAACTTGTTGTACTGTGGTAGGCAAGGGCTTCATGTCTATCTTGGTTACACATATGCATTCACCATGCTGTTTGTAGTAGCATATCTGCGTTCCTGCTTTTTTTTATTCATTGTTAAACTTGACCTGCATTACCAACATTTGATTTTGTATTTACAGCCCTGCATTCACTGGACCAGAAGTCTTATTCCTTCTGCCACTGAACTTCATTAATTCCCACCATATCTAACACAAACCTATCCATTTCCCTTTTTAAATTTTCTAACATACCTGCTCGATCAAGGGATCTGACATTTCATGCTCTGATCCACAGAAGGCCAGTTTTGTTTCGCCTAATAATCATCTCCTCCTGAGTAATTCCCACCTGGAGATCAAAATGGTAGAGCATTTTACCTTCAGAATATTTTACCCAATAAGCTGCCACCATCATTTAACCATACAGTAAAGCTGTGTGCCCTTGGGAAAAATTATGGCTGTAGTTACCCCTTGCTTTCAACCATTCACAGTACCAGCACAACAATGCTGTTTTGGTTGATGTTGCAAGATCAGTTCAAACAGTCATCCAGACTGTTACCCCTGCAACTACTGAAAAGGCTGCTACTCCTCTTCAGAAACCACACATTTGTCTGGCCTTTCAGCAGATCCCCTCTGTTGTGGTTGCACCTACAATGCAGCTATCTGTATTGCTGAGACATGCAAGCCTGCCACCAATGGCAAGATCCATGGTTCATGGAGGGCAAATTATTATACAACCCATGTATTGCCCATATAGTGTAGCACTACAAATATAATTTTTAAAGTATTAATTAAAATTGTGCTTACATGTTTAAATAGTTAGGACTATGTGACTATTCAGTTGTATTTCAATCTTATTAACCAAAAATTACTGCAACAATAAGTACATGAAGTGCTATATGATTTGAGTAATTGGTCATACCTGTAAAGAGGCCACCCATTGTTGTTTTTACTCCAGATGAATGGTTAACAGCTGTTCTTGTGAAAGATCCAGTGATTGGCATTCCATAAAATAATGAGCCAGCAATGTTACATACTCCCAGGGCAAGCATTTCTTGTGTAGCATCAATAGGTTTCCCACCAGCTGCAACAATGAGCAAGAAAAATAAATATAAACCCCCTGTTACAAGACTTCAAAATGAAATATTATTAAATTCCAAGGAAAATACAATTTTAAGTTTATTTACATAGAATTACATTTAATTAAAAAATAGATGGAAAACATATCTAGATACCAAACAAAAAGCACAGGTACAAACAGAAAGATACGTATATACTAACTTTCAGATCCAGCAATTATGTCCTGTGGAGGAAAAGTAACTGAGGGTTGGAGATATCACTTGCATTTGCCAACTTCATTAATTTTGTCTTCTCATTATTGTTTTTATCTTCCCTGAATTTTTTGCATGGTAACATATCATTTATGATTTTTCATTCAGTTTGTTGTTAACCTATCTCAGAACTGTTACAACTTGTAATGTCTCATGTTTTCATTTTCCATTTGTTTCTGTCCTCCAGTCTTTTACTACCTCATAAGAAACCCTCAATTTCTCAGATAAACTGGTTCCAGATTTTGTGATTTTTTTTGGGGCTCTACCTGATGTTACATAGTGAATGTATGTGCACTGTAGTTTTTTTATTGAGAGCACTTTCCTTATAGAAATTTTACAAACTATAAAATCAGATATGTCAGAGAAATGTAATTGCTCTATAATTTTAATATGCACATTTTAAACTGATCAAGAGTGTGATTAAAGCTTATCCTTGATGGTTTGTCCTATTAGGTATTTGTGACCTCATTTTTTGTTTCAATAAAATTTGCAATTTTAGGTTGTTAATAAATGTGACAGAAAATGAATGCATGCAGTTTTTAATTAACTAATTGTGCACCATGAAACAGTAGGGGTAAGAGAGTAAGATCAAAAGACAAAGAGTGGGGACAATCTGAGGTAGAATTACAGTGATAAAAGCTGAAATTACTTTTCATCTGTAACAGCATATTTAAATAATTCAAATATAATATCATTCAAATATAAATTAATTTATATATAATATCACATAGAAAATAACTTACCAAATGCTTTAGCAATTGCCACACTTTCCAGTATAGCAATCAGAGGCAATGTGATGATATTTGTGCCAAGAGCAGATACCATTTCTGGGAAGCTATATGTTTCATTTTGATATGTTGTACTGAATGGCGGTGGAGAGAATGGTGGGAGGCCACTTTGTATTTCACCTAAAATTGAATTAAGTTCACAGTTACCTCATGTAATACACTGGATGAGTTTCACTAGTTACATGTAAAATAAAGTAAGGCATGAAGTATGGTGTGAGATTTATGACTGCTTCTTATTTATGCAAAATTCATGTGATTCATTTTCATATACACTATATTTTTTTGAAAGAAACATTCAGTTGCCTTACTTAGCAGAAGAAGCATTTAGATGTTCATATATATTTCAAATGTTAGCATTTTCCTATTTTATGTGTGTGTGTGTGTGTGTGTGTGTGTGTGTGTGTGTGTGTGTGTGTGTGTGAGAGAGAGAGAGAGAGAGAGAGAGAGAGAGAGAGAGAGATAGAGCAGGTGGTCAAATAAAGTAAAACAAACCTGTTAAAGAAAAAGGAGCATTGCCATCTGTGTACATAAGATATGCCAAAAGAGTCCCGACAATACAGGCAATGGCATTTCGACTCAGGGCCAGAAACCAAAATACTTTGCTGAGTGCTTTCCTTGCTTTAGAACTCCCAGAAAGATCTCTTCCTTTGTCAATATCATTCAGTTTCTAAAACGGTAAAAAAATAAATGATAAGTTTATTTATGTTTTTAAGTTACATAGTGAGTGAACACAGTATATTCAAGTTTATACCTGTAAAAATAACAGCCCTATAATGGTACAGACTCCTAGAACAACATCCCACAGTTGAACATATGTAATTCTTTCCACTAAGTTTGACCAAGATTCAAGAAAATCATTGGAAGTGCCTCCAATTCCCAATAGACCTTTCAGCTGGGAAAATGCAATAGTAATAGCAGCTGCTGATGTAAATGCTGTTGTCACTGGCAGTGAGATAAAATCCACAAGAAAACCTGTTGATGAATAGTTGAAAGTTTAAATATTAGTGCTCACATTACAGCCACAATATAAATTTAATACTTAACTTATTGAAGTCTTAAAATCACACCACACACACACACACACACACACACACACACACACACACACACACACAAATGGTGACCCAAAAGTCCATTAACATTTGAAAAATAAATAATTCATGGAATAATCTACCTAGAGAGGTAAAAACTGACAGACATGCCTGAAATGACATGGTGTTTTATTGGAACAAAAAACAAGTGTAAAAACTGGCCAGCAGATGCCACTGGGCAGCAGCATGTCAGTGACACCACAGGGTGTGAGGTATGCCATTAAGTTACAGAATTGCATCATCCCTAGCCTGGCTGATAAACACCTGCTCAAAAGTACAAATTTTATGCAGAATAGCACACCATTCCATAGGGGTTGTTGTTGTTGTTGTGGTCTTCAGTCCTGAGATTGGTTTGATGCAGCTCTCCATGCTACTCTATCCTGTGCAAGCTTCTTCATCTCCCAATACCTGCTGCAACCTACATCCTTCTGAATCTGCTTAGTATATTCATCTCTTGGTCTCCCTCTACGATTTTTACCCTCCACACTGCCCTCCAATACTAAATTAGTGATCCCTTGATGTCTCAGAACATGTCCTACCAACCGATCCCTTCTTCTGGTCAAGTTGTGCCACAAACTTCTCTTCTCCCCAATCCTATTCAATACTTCCTCATTAGTTATGTGATCTACCCATCTAATCTTCAGCATTCTTCTGTAGCACCACATTTGGAAAGCTTCTATTCTCTTCCTGTCCAAACTATTTATCGTCCATGTTTCACTTCCATACATGGCTACACTCCATACAAATACTTTCAGAAATGACTTCCTGACACTTAAATCTATACTCGATGTTAACAAATTTCTCTTCTTTAGAAACACTTTCCTTCCCATTGCCAGTCTACATTTTATATCCTCTCTACTTCGACCATCATCAGTTATTTTTCTCCCCAAATAGAAAAACTCCTTTACTACTTTAAGTTTCTCATTTCCTAATCTAATTCCCTCAGCAGCACCCGACTTAATTCGACTACATTCCATTATCCTCATTTTGCTTTTGTTGATGTTTATCTTATATCCTCCTTTCAAGACACTATCCATTCCATTCAACTGCTCTTCCAAGTCCTTTGCTGTCTCTGACATCCAAGTCCTTTGCTGTCATGGATTTTAATACCTACCCCGAATTTTGCTTTTGTTTCCTTTACTGCTTGCTCAAAAGCTTTCTCTGAGTCTACAAATGCTAGAAACGTAGGTTTGCCTTTCCTTAATCCTTCTTCTAAGTTAAGTCGTAAGGTCAGTATTGCCTCACGTGTTCCAACATTTCTACAGAATCCAAACTGATCATCCCCGAGTTCGGCTTCTACTAGTTTTTCCATTCGTCTGTAAAGAATTCGTGTTAGTATTTTGCAGCTGTGGCTTATTAAACTGATTGTTCAGTAATTTTCACATTGCCAACACCTGCTTTCTTTGGGATTGGAATTATTATATTCTTCACGAAGTCTGCGGGTATTTCGCCTGTTTCATACATCTAGTTCACCAGATGGTAGAGTTTTGTCAGGACTGGCTCTCCCAAGGCCGTCAGTATTTCCAATGGAATGTTGTCTACTCCGGGGGCCTTGTTTCGACTCAGGTCTTTCAGTGCTCTGTCAAACTCTTCACTTAGGATTGTATTTCCCATTTCATCTTCATCCACATCCTCTTCCATTTCTATAATATTGTCCTCAAGTACATCGCCCTAGTATAGACCCTCTATATACTCCTTCCACCTTTCTGCTTTCCCTTCTTTGCTTAGAACTGGGTTTCCATCTGAGCTCTTGATGTTCATACAAGTGGTTCTCTTATCTCCAAAGGTCTCTTTAATTTTCCTGTAGGCAGTATCTATCTTACCCCTAGTGAGATAAGCCTCTACATCGTTACATTTGTCCTCTAGCCATCCATGCTTAGCCATTTTGCACTTCCTGTTGATCTCATTTTTGAGACGTTTGTAGTCCTTTTTGCCTGCTTCATTTACTGCATTTTTATATTTTCTCCTTTCATCAATTAAATTCAATATTTCTTCTGTTACCCAAGGATTTCTACTAGTCCTCGTCTTTTTACCTACTTTATCCTCTGCTGCCTTCACTACTTCATCCCTCAAAGCTATCCATTGTTCTTCTACTGTATTTCTCTCCCCCATTCTTGTCAATTTTTGCCTTATGCTCTCCCTGAAACTCTGTACAACCTCTGGTTCTTTCAGTTTATCCAGGTGCCATCTCCTTAAATTTCCACTTTTTTGCAGTTTCTTCAGTTTTAATCTACAGGTCATAACCAATAGATTCTGGTCAGAGTCCACATCTGCCCCTGGAAATGTCTTACAGTTTAAAACCTGGTTCCTAAATCTCTGTCTTACCATTATATAATCTATCTGATACCTTTTAGTATCTCCAGGGTTCTTCCATGTATACAACCTTCTTTCATGATTCTTAAACCAAGTATTAGCTATGATTAAGTTGTGCTCTGTGCAAAATTCTACCAGGCGGCTTCCTCTTTCATTTCTTAGCCCCAATCCATATTCACCTACTACGTTTCCTTCTCTCCCTTTTCCTATACTCGTATTCCAGTCACCCATGACTATTTAATTTTCCCCTCCCTTCACTATCTGAATAATTTCTTTTATTTCATCATACATTTCTTCAATTCTTCGTCATCTGCAGAGCTAGTTGGCATATAAACTTGTACTACTGTAGTAGGTGTGGGCTTCGTATCTATCTTGGCCACAATAATGAGTTCACTATGCTGTTTGTAGTAGCTTACCCGCATTCTTATTTTCCTATTCATTATTAAACCTACTCCTGCATTACCCTTATTTGATTTTGTGTTTATAACCCTGTAGTCACCTGACCAGAAGTCTTGTTCCTCCTGCCACCGAACTTCACTAATTCCCACTATATCTAACTTTAACCTATCCATTTCCCTTTTTAAATTTTCTAACCTACCTGCCCGATTAAGGGAATATTTTACCCAAGAGGACACCATCATCATTTAATCATACAGTAAAGCTGCATGCCCTCAGGAAAAATGACAGCCGTAGTTTCCCCTTGCTTTCAGCCGTTCGCAGTACCAGCACAGCAAGGCCGTTTTGGTTATTGTTACAAGGCCAGATCAGTCAATCATCCAGACTGTTGCCCTTGTAACTACTGAAAAGGCTGCTGCCCCTCTTCAGGAACCACACGTTTGTCTGGCCTCTCAACAGATACCCCTCCGTTGTGGTTGCACCTACGGTACGCCCATATGTATCGCTAAGGCACGCCCGCCTCCCCACCAACGGCAAGGTCCATGGTTCATGGGGGGGGGGGGGGGGGGGGGGGGTCCATAAGGGTATGTATGGAAATATCTCTTGCACACTTTGTTTGGTGAGGATCACATGCTGTTTGTGAGGTTACGCCTATGGTCGCAAGTCTACCATGGTCATCTCACCTCTTCAGAGATGCTAAAAGAAAACATACTATGGCAACTTCTCACCACACCTACTGATATGTGCTGGGTCTACAGTGCTATTCACCACATTGTCCCTCAACTACAGTTATTGTTGATGAATGACAGCTGACTTGTTGAGCATTTGTTATAAAGACCACTGCTTTTGCTAAAAATCAATTGTTATGCCAATTATTAATTTTGTATCAGATGAAAAACCATCTGATGGTCATTTTGTGCATCGTTTTTGCAGTTTCAATAAAATCCCATGTCATTTCAGTCATATGTGTCAATTTTTCCTTACTACCAACATTTTCGTGAGACGTATTGGATTCTGAAATATTAATGGTGTTTTGGGTCACCATATATACTCAATAATATATGTATGGAGGAGTTTAAAATACCTTGTGATGAAATAGACTAAATTTCCAAAAGTTGGCATGATTCAATAATAATAAACTGACTTTGCTAATATGTCACTCTTTGGAATATATATTTTATATGTCAGCGAGAAGGGGAACCATAGGGCTTATTGATGTTTAAACATGTTTACATGTAATCAGTGTCATCTTATAATGTATATTAACATGTAGAAATTATATTAATTGCTTAAACAGTCCTTTAGCTAAACAACCCTAGTATAAAAACTTAAGACAGTTATTCCATTCTGTTTGCATCATTGTATTTTTAGATTAAATGATGATGTATAATATAATAATTTATTATTCTGCATAATTCAGAATACTGTATCCTGCCATTTATATTGCATGCCTTTAAAATGGATACATCACATTAAATGATACTGTATGCCATTTCTGTCTATCATTGAGTACAATTTGGCACTAAAATTGCAGGTCGTGTATGAAATTACCTGAAACTCTTGAACGCAAATAATGGAAAGTTCATGGCGGAATAACAACAGTATTATGAAAGGGATAGGTTACTACTCACCACATATAGGAGACATTGTGTTGCCAACAGTCACAACAAAAAGACTGTGTGTGTGTGTGTGTGTGTGTGTGTGTGTGTGTGTGTGCGTCCACACTCTTATGGACTGAGAGCATAAATGTATAGCAGTCTTTTTGTTGTGCCTGTTTTTGATTCAGCATATCCTCCATGTGTTGAACAGCAGTCTACCCTTTTTATGAAATTCTTGTATTGTACAATATCCTTTATGTTGTACCCATTTCACTGCCATGCTCATGAATCTACTCATAGGCCCCAATTCAATGCTTTTGGGGAGTTTATTACAGAGAGTGGAGGCAATATGTTTGTCAGTGAACTTTTGCCAGCTTTGGAAATTGACATATTAATCAAATGTCCATTTCTCATGTTATGGTGCTGTACTAATATTCTGTAAGGAGTACAGTACTCACTGAGCCCTTACTTTATATGCTCTTGCTAATTTAAATATATAAACTCAGGACAGTCATAATATTAAGCTCTTTGAAATACCATATACATTATTTTCATTGGGCATTTCCAGAACTGCATCTGATAGGGCTTTTCTTCCATTTAAAGATAGTAAAATTACCTTCTAATAGAGTACCTTTAATCAGATCGGAATGGAAGAAGGCTTAATAAGCATACATAGGCTATGTTTTACTGAAGTAGTCTCTCAGATAATGCAGTAGGGGAATGCACTTGAGAGCCAAGTCATTGTGAATATCTGAGTTAAGTATTTGATCAGTGTAGTATTCATAAAAGATTTACTGTATTTTCTGGTAGTATGGAAATTAATTATGATATTCACAGTTTTATTTTTATTTAACTTTAAGAATTTTGTCTGAAACCATGGAAACTCATGCAGCCATCACTGCTAGTACAATCTCTTGTAGCTCACTTTGATAAGAATTTTGAGTAACCAATGTTTTGTTATCAGTGTATAATAGCCCATTACTTTACAAGGAAGGATTAAAGCTAGATTATTTATATGGTCAATGAACCTATATGGACAAAGAACTGAGACCTTAGGCACAGCATTTGCAACTTCCGAAAACGTGTTTTTTTTTTTTTAAATTGTCTTCACACTCTTGCTGTTGTTGTTACTTAAGCAGGATTGCCAAACACAAAGACCATTCTCTCCTTTTCTGTAGTATTGAAGCTGTTAGAATTTTGGTAGTGTCTGTATGAAAAGCTGTTCTTGATTCCAATTGTGTGCTGCATTAAATGGAAAAAGAAGCTTTAAGTGATTCATTTGAGAAGTGTATATTTATGCAGTCATTGATTCCTGTGCCAGTGAAGACCTCATAAGTTCACACTTGAGATTTAATTGCAGTATGCCTGACTTTTCTCTCTGTAGAATTTAAATACTTCTAAATGCTTTTAAACTAAAGGAGGTCACTCATCAAAAGGCAGAAGTGTTGAGTTATTGATAGGCACACATAAAAGAAAGGAAAGTTATTAGCTCATCAGAGGACAAGTCTGAAAGACAGCAAGGTTTTTTTTGTGTGCTTATTGAGTATTCAGCAGTTCTACTTTTTGGAGAGTGATATCCATTCAACAATTTTCATACAATATTTACTTTTTGCTGTTTTTTTCAATGTCTGACAGCACTCATTTGCAGAGCAGGCCCATGCCTTCCTGAATTTTAAAAGAAGCTTGGAAATCTGTTGAATTCTTTAATATTTTACTTTTCATTGAATTTGTATGGGATTTGACAAACATATTTCTTATGTACGTATACTGCTTCACAGTCTTTTAGTATTTTGCAAATTGAAGTACGCACTCCAACTTATAATTTATGATCCAGATTCACATTCTTTATTATCCACTGACTACATGTAGTGGAATTGGCTTAACACTGATATACACTCCTGGAAATGGAAAAAAGAACACATTGACATCGGTGTGTCAGACCCACCATACTTGCTCCGGACACTGCGAGAGGGCTGTACAAGCAATGATCACACGCACGGCACAGCGGACACACCAGGAACCGCGGTGTTGGCCGTCGAATGGCGCTAGCTGCACAGCATTTGTGCACTGCCGCCGTCAGTGTCAGCCAGTTTGCCGCGGCATACGGAGCTCCATCGCAGTCTTTAACACTGGTAGCATGCCGCGACAGCGCGGACATGAACCATATGCGCAGTTGACGGACTTTGAGCGAGGGCGTATAGTGGGCATGCGGGAGGCCGGGTGGACGTACCGCCGAATTGCTCAACACGTGGGGTGTGAGGTCTCCACAGTACATCGATGTTGTCGCCAGTGGTCGGTGGAAGGTGCACGTGCCCGTCGACCTGGGACCGGACCGCAGCGACGCACGGATGCACGCCAAGACTGTAGGAGCCTACGCAGTACCGTAGGGGACCGCACCGCCACTTCCCAGCAAATTAGAGACACTGTTGCTCCTGGGGTATCGGCGAGGACCATTTGCAACCGTCTCCATGAAGCTGGGCTACGGTCCCGCACACCGTTAGGCCGTCTTCTGCTCACGCCCCAACATCGTGCAGCCCGCCTCCAGTGCCGTCGCGACAGGCGTGAATGGAGGGACGAATGGAGACGTGTCGTCTTCAGTGATGAGAGTCGCTTCTGCCTTGGTGCCAATGATGGTCGTATGCGTGTTTGGCGCCGTGCAGGTGAGCGCCACATTCAGGACTGCATACGACCGAGGCACACAGGGCCAACACCCGGCATCATGGTGTGGGGAGCGATCTCCTACACTGGCCGTACACCTCTGATGATCATCGAGGGGACACTGAATAGTGCACGGTACATCCAAACCATCATCGAACCCATCGTTCTACCATTCCTAGACCGGCAAGGGAACTTGCTCTTCCAACAGGACAATGCACGTCCGCATGTATCCCGTGCCACCCAACGTGCTCTAGAAGGTGGAAGTCAACTACCCTGGCCAGCAAGATCTCCGGATCTGTCCCCCATTGAGCATGTTTGGGACTGGATGAAGCGTCGTCTCACGCGGTCTGCACGTCCAGCACGAACGCTGGTCCAACTGAGGCGCCAGGTGGAAATGGCATGGCAAGCCGTTCCACAGGCCTACATCCAGCATCTCTACGATCGTCTCCATGGGAGAATAGCAGCCTGCATTGCTGCGAAAGGTGGATATACACTGTACTAGTGCCGACATTGTGCATGCTCTGTTGCCTGTGTCTATGTGCCTGTGGTTCTGTCAGTGTGATCATGTGATGTATCTGACCCCAGGAATGTGTCAATAAAGTTTCCCCTTCCTGGGACAATGAATTCATGGTGTTCTTATTTCAATTTCCAGGAGTGTACAATAAGTAATCACTCTGTTAATTAGACTACTTTTCACATTGCATGTACAAATAATTTATCCTATATTAAACTGTTGTATAGAATTGTAATCCTAATCCTAAAACTCAATTTCTACACTACCAGTATCCAAGAATTCTCTTAAACTGTAGACTGGATTGTTTATTAACCCTTTATACAACTTTTAAAATTATTGAAAGATTTACCTTTTAACAATTTACCACATAAATGTTGCTGTAATACAAATATTAATCTGCCAATACAGTACATGCTCTTTCTTATTCAAAAAAATGTAGTCTTTATTTTTGTACAATATTTGCTCTGTATATTGTAACTCAGTGATCTTTTAATGTAGAAATAATGAAATTAATGCAAATTTATTATTATATTTTGTTATACATTGACTTGTCCTACATCAGAATGTCCTATTTGTGTATTATAAGATTACCAGGACCAATAATAATCTAGTCTGCTCTACTTTATTTATTGCTGAATGAGGCAATTTTGCCTGTTTCTGTCAGCCTATGTCTAGGAATGTCAATATTCATCATATTTCTGGTGTATGACAGTATATGTTCTCTCTGGTGACAAACTTTGCTATGTTGTTTTTTGCAGATATCAATGATGCATGGATATAAAGATTTATCACTGTCATTATTCTGGTCTTAGTGAATAAATGGTGGCAGTGTTCCTTTGGATCAACCTTACACATTATTCTTAGCACCTTTTTTTGAATCACTAATACATTGCTAATGTGATGTGAGTACCCCGTAACAACAGCCCATGTCCTAATGCCCAAAGTAAGCTATCCTAAGATATTCATGTGTCACTAGATCAGATAATTCCCGTATGAGATAGGACACCTTTGATATCTTTCTGACGGCATGATTAATGTGGGGTTGTCAGTTTAGATTGGAATCAATATGTATTCCAAGCAATTTTACAGATTTTGCTTCTATGCCTTTAGTTAGTCCCAGCAGCAGGTATTGAGTTTTCTCTGGATTTCAAGGCAGTTTTTTAGATGTGAACCAGTTTAGTGTTAGGGAGTGTGTCCTGAGACTTCTGGCATAGCCTTAAACTACACTATTTGATCAAAAGTACCTGGACACATGGCTGAAAACAACTTACGAGTTCATGGCACCCTCCATCGGTAATGCTGGAATTCATAACAGTGTTGGCTCAGCCTTAGCTTTGAGGACAGCTTTCACTCTTGCAGGCATATGTTGAGTCAGGTGGTGGAAGGTTTCTTGGGGAATGGCAGCCCATTCTTCACGGAGTGCTGCACCATGGATAGTTATCGATGTCAGTTGATGAGGCCTGGTACAATGTCGGTGTTCCAAAATATCAGAAAGGTGTTCTATAGCATTCAGATTAACACACTGTGCAGGCCAGTCCATTACAGGGATGTTATTGTCGTGTAACCATCCCGCCACATGCCATGTGTTATGAACCAGTGCTCGATCGTGTTGAAGAATGCAAGCACCATCCCCAAATTGCTTTCAACAGTGGGAAGCAAGAAGGTAATTAAAACATCAATATAGTTCTGTGCTGTGATAGTGCCTTGCAAAACAACAAGGGGTGCGAGACCCCTCCATGAAAACCATGACCACACCGCAACACCACTGCCTCCGAGTTTTACTGTTGGCACTACACATGCTGGCAGATGACGTTCACAGGGGATTCGCCATACCCACACCCTGCCACCAGATTGCCACATCATGTACTGTGATTTGTCACTCTACACAACATTTTTCTGCTGGTCGATGTCCAACGTTTCTTACATCAAGTGAGGTGCCGTTTGGCATTTACTGGCATGATGTGTAGCTTATGAGCAGCCGCTCAACCATAAAATCCCAGTTCTCTCATTGCCTGCCTAACTGTCATAGTACTTGCAGTGGATCCTGATGCAGTTTGGAATTCCTGTGTAATAGTCTGGATAGATGTCTGCCTATTGCACATTACAACCCTCTGGAACTACCTGTCACTCAACAGATGAGGTCAGCATGTCTGCTTTTGTGCTGTACGTGTCTCTTCACATTTCCGCTTAACTATCATATCAGAAACAGTGGACCTAGGAATGCTTAGGAGTGTGGAAATCTTATTTATGAGCTTATGACACAAGTGACACCCAATCACCTGACCATGTCAGAAGTCCATGAGATCTGCAAAGCACCCCATTCTGTTCTCTCATGATGTCTAATGACTACTGAGGTCACTGATATGTAGTATCTGGCAGCAGGTGGCAGCACAATGCACCTATATGAAAAACGTATTTTTTTGTGAGTGTCCGGATACTTTTGATCACATAGCTATCTCAAACTGTGGCAGGTAATGTTGTGTCATCCGAATAGCAGATAAGTGATTGAAGCCCAATATAATAGGGCAAATTTAACATCTGAAAATGCTATATTCTATTTTCTCTGTGAGGTCCTGGATCAATTAAACAAAACATTTCATATGATAGACATATTTTTCGATTTAACTAAGGCATTTGATTGTGTTGATCAGCAAATATTGCTCCAGAAGTTGGAATACAGGTAGTACCTCTCAATTGGTTCACCTCTTACTTTAACAACAGACACAAAAGGTCATTATTCACAGACATTGGTCAGACATGTGTTCGAATCACCATCCCGCCGAATGCGAGTCCTGTGTGATAAGTCACTTAGCGACCTCACTTAGTGCCCCTCCCCCTCCCCCCCTACCCCCCTGCAATCCCCAAGTGCGCAGCTGACCACACAAAAGTAATCATTGGTACATACCTGATGATGTGCGACATATTCACCCGTTTGCAGTGGATCGGTCGAGTTGTCCTGGAGGCAGCTGTTTTTATGACAATCAATGTACTTATTACAGTGGAAGCTCTGTCTAAACATTCTTGGTAGTTGTGCTTTTCGATTTCGCCACTTGTGATTAAGTGAAACACACAGCTACTGGACGTTTTTTCTTCATGAGAACACCAAACATTCACACCCCACAAATCAGCTAAGGCCATATACACTCTACCTCATAACCCATCACACGTGAGTCTTTCCACTAGTTCGCGAGGGAATTAGGCTGCAGGTTTCATTCTAATATGACTCGCTGATCTTAGATACCTAGTATCTATTAGTATAGCTCTCACATGCAGAAGGAGTTTTATTAACTACCACATGAAATATACAAATAATCATAGTTTAATGAAATTATAACTTACCCAAATGCAATATACCAAATACAGATATGATGCAGCCAGTGAGAAAAGAAAGCAGTATTGCAAAATCCACTCCTTTTCCAGCAAGTGCGTCTTGTGTCATTAGCGACAAGATGGCTGTAGGCCCAATTGTAATGTCTTTACAGCTTCCCAGAAATATATAAACGAAAGCTCCCATAAATCCAGCATATAATCCATACTGTAAAAAGAATTACAAGATTTTAGTTAAACTGTAATGGCAAATGAGCTTAGGAGGAGCTGGGTTAAAAACAAAATTAAGAAAATAACGGGTAGTAATGTTAATAAAACAGTCTAATAGAATGGCGTTTTTCTATTTATTAGCCCCCCCTTTTTTTTTTTTTTTTTTTTACAAAGGGCAGCATTCCATTACGAGTTCTATATATTTTCTTCATAACACGTAAACTTGGCTGTGTAACTAGTTTCATTGAAATAAGCAGTAAAACAATTAACTTGTATGGCCATACTGTCTACAGTTGTTTTCATGTCATCGAGCTCGTAACACCTGTTTTAGGCTTGCCATCTACATTCAGTACAATTTGAACCAAAATTTTAGCTGTACACGTTTCAACCATTGCTGAGGTGGCTGTGAGGTACAAGGAACAACCTACTGACAAGGTCTTAGAACGAGTAGTTCAATCAAATCTTTTGTTTGACTGTAGGCAATCATATACTAAAACAATGGTGTGGTGAACGTCGGCTGACAAGTTTTGGCTGGATGGAGTTGGAGGAAGAACTTAACGGTGACGAGGCAAAACATTATGACAACTAGTTTAATAGCATGTTGGTGCACCTTTGGAGGTCAGTACAACAGCGATTCTGCATGTCATGGACTCTACAAATGCCGTGGTAAGTTTCCGGAGGTATGTGGAATCAGATGTCTACATAAGTTCACTCAGTGCCCGTAAATTCCAGGAAGTGGCTTCTGTGCATGTCCGAAGGAACAGGCACCGCGGCGACTAAACATTATGATATAGGTGCATGAAATGTAATTTCAGCTGCGAATATGGGCAACCATCAGCTGTATAACGAGAATGGGAACAATGAAAATTTGTGCCGGACTGGGATTCGAAACCTGAGAAGCGGGAATTTCGGGCTTGAGACCTGGTCCGGCACAAATTTCATTGTGGTTCCATTTTACAGTTGATGGTTGTCCACGTGCACAACTGTGAATACGTTTCATGTATTAACTGCCATGGTCCTCAGACCAGTGTAGAAATATCCCAGACTCGTGACACGGACTTCTAGAAGGTACTATTGCCGTCGGGGAAGACAGCAAGCAACAGTGCATGCATGTGGACAACAATAATGTTTATCTACATCTACTCATACTCCACAGGCCATTTAATGGTGTGTGGCGGAGGGTACTTCTGCTACCACTAACTGATCCCCCTTTCCCTGATCCACTCGCGAATGGTGTGTGGGAAGAATGATTGTCGGTAAGCCTCTGTATTGGCTCCAAATCCACTAATTTTCTCGTCCTGGTCATTACACAAGATGTATGTGGGAGGAGGTAGTATGTTATCCACCTCTTTCTGGAAAGTGCTCTCTCGAAATTTGAGAAGTAAACTCTCCATGATGCACAACGCCTCTCTTGTAATGTCTGCCACTGGAGTTTGTTGAGCACCCCTGTAAGACTCTCGTGCGAACTGAGCGATCTTGTAATGAAATGTGCCGCTCTTCATTGGATCTTCTCTACAATCCTACCAGTCCTACCTGGTAAGGATCCCAGATTGACGAACATACTTAAGATTCTGCCGAACAAGCATCTTGTAAGCCACTTCCTTTGTGGATGCGTCACATTGCCTTAAGATTCCTCCTAAGAGTCGCAGTTTGGCATCTGTTTTTCTTACAAGTTGTTCTGTATGGTCATTTCTCATTGCAATCGTAATTGATGTTGTTGTTGCGTCAGCGTAAGAACATGTAGAACTTTGCTGTGGCGGAGCTCCATACTCGACAATTTGCCCTGATGGGAGTGCTCCAAGTGTCCCCCTTGCTACCTGTTCTGCCACCCATCCTGCTGTACTGTGTGGGGAAGCCGCCGACAATCACGTTCTTGTGATGAGGCTAAGACGTTCAACACCTTTTCACCCACTAGCGATTTCGTTGTCCTTCAACAACTTTCCACAGATGCTCAGGACTGTAGCACGCACACAGCCGACCATTTTCGTAATTTCAGAGATGCTCGTTACCACGTGCTGGACCATATGATGTTGTTCTTTGTAAAAGTCTTTTATGTCGGCGTATTTCATTATTTGGGCCCCGTATCGTCGCTAGGAAATGCAATCCGAAAACAAAGGAAGTAGGTTACAGTGCACTTGTTCACCCACTGCTTGAATACTGCTCAGCAGTGTGGGATCCGTACCAGATATGGTTAAGAGAAGAGATAGAGAAGATCCAAAGGAGAGCAGCGCGCTTCGTTACAGGATCATTTAGTAATCGTGGAGATGACAGATAAACTCCAGTGGAAGACTCTGCAGGAGAGACGCTCAGCAGCTCGGTACGGGCTTTTGTTGAAGTTTCGAGAACAAACCTTCACCGAGGAGTCAAGCAGTATATTGCTCCCTCCTACGTATATCTCGCGAAGAGACAATGAGAGAGATTAGAGCCCACACAGAGGGATACCGACAATCTTTCTTTCCACGAACAATACGAGACTGGAATAGAAGGGAGAACCGATAGAGGCACTCAAAGTACCCTCCGCCATACACCGTCAAGTGGTTTGCTGAGTATGGATGTTGATGTAGATTCCTCATTTTTTTCTATTTATTGTTATTTAATCCGACCACAAATGGTCGCGTGCTGGGTTGTCAGTATACCACTCTTCAACCAATGACATTTTAAAAATATTTCAAAAATGAGAAAAAAGCATTAGGACTGTTTTTCTATTTCAAATTAAAAATAAAAGACAGGCAGCTAAAAGAAGAAAATAAACACATTTTAAAATCACAGCGCAGAAGAAAAAAAAGCTGCATCACTGCAATTTCACTTTAAAACTCTGAATGACCTGCAGTGAATGAGAAGTATTTCGGAACGAAGGAGTTTGTTCCACAGGGCAGAGAAGTGTGGATGGAAAAGGAAGGTTCAGTTATGTGAGACAACTATGGAGATGGAGGTAGGAGTTGGAGTGGGTAACAGGAATACAGAAGATGGGAAAGACAGAAGGTGAGGAGGAGTTTGATGTAGTGGTAACAAGAGGAAAGGGATGGGGATGCGTGGAAAGGGAATATGAGAGAGGAGCCCTGATGTGCAGTGGAGTAGGTGGGAAAGAGTTGAAGCTGGTAGGAGGGATAAATATTGGGGCGGAGCCCATTGTCTCGGAGAGGGTTAAAGTTGCGTTGGGCTAGGTTATACAGTGTGTGCAAGTGTAGGGACGGTACGAGACGTATGTAAAGATGCGGCAGCATATCAGTGTTGGTGATCAGAGGAGGGACAATGGGGTTATTTGAATCTAGTTGATAGTAGAGGAGATGTGGAGGTGTCTGACATCGGTGAGGAGACGTGGGAATCTCATGAAATGTTGGGAGGATTCTTGTGGGGGAAGGTAAAGGAATGCGGAAAGTGAGACGGAGTGCGTAACGTTCAGGGGTTTGGAGGTACTTACAGGTTTCTTTGTGGGGCGGATATCCGTCCAGTATTTGCGTATCAGAGGATGGGTCAGATCAGGTTATTGTTGGTGTGGATAATATTGGAAAGGTGTACTCCCTAATTCGGCTGTTAGTAGTTTGGTTCCCCATTCACCTCTGCTCCTCTTATACTGCGTAGTCTTCTTTCAGCATAAAGTTACAGTAACGCCACCGCCACCAGGCGTCTCTTGATGGGCACTGATCATAATATTTTGGCTCTTCAAGTGTCGGATGAATGGGAAAAGGAAAAAATACGACAGTGAAAGAATCTGCTGTTTGTCCATAAAGGCAGCGTTATGATGTTAAAAGAGGAAACGTCGTATATGTAGACAGGTTTGCTGAAGTCAGTCGTAGGAGTCACCAAAAGAGGAGGATTGACAAACTTGGTCATAAGATGTCAACTGTAACATTACAGGCTGTAAGCCCTGTCTAAGGTGAGAAAGCTTGGAACGTAGTTGGTGGTTGCAACGTGCAGCGGAGAGAAGAGAGGCCTACTCAGATATCTGTACGCAAGGAAAAATGTGTGGCCATCGGGATGAGCGGCGAACTGGCCGCACATTTTCGGAGAACTTTTACCATCATTCGGCGGAAGATTTCATTTGGGCATTTATAATTGGACCAAAACATTTACAGTACTCTAACGTGAGATTTTATACGTAGGTCGATGTTCCTGCCGCCATCAATTTACGACTAACAAGGGAATCGCGCCTACTCGTTATCAGCGATTTCGTCCAAAAAAGAAAAAAAAAAGTTCACATTTGAATGAAATCTTATGGGACTTAAATGCTAAGGTCATCAGTACCCAAGCTTACACACTACTTATTGTTGTTGTGGTCTTCAGTCCTGAGACTGGTTTGATGCAGCTCTCCATGCCACTCTATCCTATGCAAGCTTCTTCATCTCCCAGTACCTACTGCAACCTACATCCTTCTGAATCTGCTTAGTGTATTCATCTCTTGGTCTCCCTCTACGATTTTTACCATCCACGCTGCCCTCCAATACTAAATTGGTGATCCCTCGATGCCTCTGAACATGTCCTACCAACCGATCCCTTCTTCTAGTCAAGTTGTACCACAAACTTCTCTTCTCCCCAATCCTATTCAATACATCATTAGTTATGTGATCTACCCATCTAACCTACAGCATTCTTCTGTAGCATCACATTTCGAATGGTTCTATTCTCTTCTTGTCCAAACTATTTATCGTACATGTTGAAAGACCCCCTTTCAAAAATTTATACAAGACTGAAACACAATATTTTTGGCGCAACGCAATCTGACTTCCAAAAATCCCTACGAAAGAATGGCCCCGACTAACATTAACCTATACGTCTCACAAATCACTTGCCTCACAAAAATCTTCGTTACTCAAACTACTGCAATACAGCGAGCGCCACTACTGCCAGCTAAATAAAAGATTCAAACTACTGAAGGCACAAACTACTGACAGGCATAGTTAGCAAATGAAAGATTTTGATAGAGAACAAACAATGTATTTACCTTAATAGTCATAATATATACAGCAGTTCATGACATCCATTCTTACAAATTTCAAAACTCCGCCATCTCTCTCCCCACGTCCACCACTGCTGGCGGCTCACCTCCAACTGCGCAACGCTACGCGCCGCTAACAGCCAACTGCCCAACGCTATAATGGCAGACAACAATGCAAACCAGCCACAGACTGCACACGGCACAGCCAGTGATTTTCATACAGAGTGCTACGTGGCGGCGGCGTTACCAATAAAAAAACCTAAACAGCCTACTTACAATGTTTCACTTCCATACATGGCTACACTCAATACAAACACTTTCAGAAAAGACTTCCTGAGACTTAAATCTATACTCGATGTTAACAAATTACTCTTCTTCAGAAACGCTTTCCTTGCCATTGCCAGTCTACATTTTATATCCTCTCTACTTCGACCATCATCAGTTATTTTTCTCCCCAAATAGCAAAACTCATTTATTACTTTAAGTGTCTCATTTCCTAATCTAATTCCCTCAGCATCACCCGACTTAATTCGACTACATTCCATTATCCTCGTTTTGCTTTTGTTGATGTTCATCTTATATACTTCTCTCAAGACACTGTCCATTCCATTCAACTGCTCTTCCAAGTCCTTTGCTGTCTCTGACAGAATCCAATGTCATCGGCAAACCTCTAAGTTTTTATTTCTTCTCCATGGATTTTAATACCTACTCCGAATTTTTCTTTTGTTTCCTTTACTGCTTGCTCAATATACAGATTGAATAACATCGGGGAGAGGCTACAACCCTGTCTTACTCCCTTCCTAACCACTGCTTCCCTTTCATGCCCCTCGACTGCCATCTGGTTTCTGTACAAATTGTAAATAGCCTTTCGCTCCCTGTATTTTACCCCTGCCACCTTTAGAATTTGAAAGAGAGTATTCCAGTCAACATTGTCAAAAGCTTTCTCTAAGTCTACAAATGCTAGAAACGTAGGTTTACCTTTTCTTAATCTAGCTTCTAAGATAAGTCGTAAGGTCAGTATTGCCTTACGTGTTCCAGTATTTCTACGGAATTCAAACTGATCTTCCCCGAATTCTGCTTCTACTAGTTTTTCCATTCGTCTGTAAAGAATTCGTGTTAGTATTTTGCAGCTGTGGCTTATTAAACTGATTGGTCGGTAATTTTCACATCTGTCAACATCTGCTTTCTTTGGGATTGAAATTATTATATTCTTCTTGACGTCTGAGGGTATATCGCCTGTTTCATACATCTAGTTCACCAGATGGTAGAGTTTTGTCAGGACTGGCTCTCCCAAGGCCGTCAGTAGTTCCAATGGAATGTTGTCTACTCTGGGGGCCTTGTTTCGACTCAGGTCTTTCAGTGCTCTGTCAAACTCTTCACGCAGTATGGTATCTCCCGTTTCATCTTAATCTACATCCTCTTTCATTTCCATAATATTGTCCCCAAGTACATCGCCCTTGTATAGACCCTCTATATACTCCTTCCACCTTTCTGCTTTCCCTTCTTTGCTTAGAACTGGGTTTCCATCTGAGCTCTTGATACTCGTACAAGTGGCTCTCTTTTCTCCAAAGGTCTGTTTAATTTTTCTGTAGGCAGTATCTACCTTACCCCTAGTGAGATGTACCCATGCCCGAGGGAGGACTCGAACCTCCGCCGGGACCAGCCGTACAGTCTATGACTGCAGCGCCCTGAGACCGCTCGGCTAATCCCGCGCGGGAGATTTCGTCCATATTTATTGTATGTGCAGGGCTTGCCCGGGAATGAAAGTGCCCAAGTTGTGAACTCCAGATGGCCAAGCGTTTAGAAAAAAAGGCGTTTTTGGGGCCGATTGAGGAGACATGAGCCATTTATGTCAGTGTACATCACAGGTAACCGTTAGTTCCGCGGAAAGCGGACAGAAAGGTAAACCATAGGTCGGGAGGTCGAGTCTCTAAACGGAATCCTCTTTTATTTTAAAATTTTCCGCTACTTATACTGTAAATAGAGCGAAATAAAACGAAATATATTGTATTTACTAATATTTTCATAACAGGCACGTCCACTAAGGGACAGCAAGTTCTACAAGAGAATTTTGTATATAAAATAACATGCTTTTATTATTTTACCGTTGATTTAGACGTGCTGGGGTAATAATCATAGTAACAACAGAGGAAATAGAAAATGTCTCGGTATCTTGCGTACGTTATAAACGTCGAATTTTTCAATTACACTGTTGTTTTAAACTTTACAGTGGAAATAAACCTGGTTTACACTCATCGCACAGTTTGGCAGCAAAATGCACATAACAAATCATTTGCTGTACACTGTAATGTATTTTGATGCAGTCTTACCGGTATGTGATTTCTTTCTCTCTCTCCATGGGCCGATTGTACTTCAATGGGGAACATATTATTCGCATGTATAGGGCGAGAGCTGCTAGAATGTCAAAATTAAACTAACGCAATGGAAAGTCCTGTACGATTCAATTACAATCTCTTTCGGGAAGTTGTTTGCGGAGATCTCGTGGTCGCTGTCAGTACAATCCTTTCTTGGAAATCTACTTGCAATGCGCAATTTTCCTTTGCCTTTCTTTTCCATGCCTTTTATGGGAATAATAATAAGTATAATGCATTTAAAATTATTTGCAGTATAAGTAATGTAAAAAATGGAAATTACAATAAACAAAAAATATTTCTGCACAGCGAATCATCCCCCGACCTTCAAATTACAGTTCTCCACTCTTACCGCTGCGCCAACTGCTCCTTGGAAACCACGTTGACATAAACGGCTCAAGCCTCGCCCTACCCGCGCCAGAAATAATTTTTTGAAACTTTACACCATCTCGAGTTCCTACTTCTGGCACTCTTTTACGGCCAAGCCCTGCATATGTCACAAATTTGGACAAAATAGATGATGACGATTAGGAGCTGTTCCCTTGTAAGTTGGAGTGTTGCTTTCACTTGGAAGCTTTGCATTCCCGTGCGTTATTTGGTAGTTGTGTCCGGCTGTAGCTGTTTCATGTATGCTATATAAAGGACAGCTAATGATACTGTGGAAAATTATGCGAGGATTCGTGCTAACCCCTGTACGGGAGGATTCTCTCACAACTGAAGTTTGGAATACTATTTGTCAGCCTTAGATCGTATAAACAACAGTAGAGTTAGTTACAGAGAATTTGCCTCGGAAGAATTTCTTAAATAATTAAAGAGAGAAATAATGACTGTGCAATACGGACACAACACAGTCGGAATAGTAGCCTCAGCGGAATGTTTAGTCTGTTGCTTGACAGGATAATGATAATAATAATAATTGTTGTAGACGTAGACTTAAATATCCGGCTTTCTAAATCGTGGATTGAGCAAAATACCATTGCTGGGAAGTCTCTACGTAGTCGATAAATCAGGAAAAACTGAACCTCACTTCTCTCAGGCGCCTTCGGCAACAACAGTGACCTCTTTTGCACCTGTTTGTATGACTAAGTAATGATTCGGAATACGAGAGAGCGATGTAGTGGGTCTTAGCACTCTGGTCGTCTGCAGCTCAGCTTGCTGCTGACGTAATGTGACATTAATGATTGATGGCGCATCCGGTTTCTGTCTGTCTAATTCAATTTGGATGGCGAGAACGGACTAATAATTCCCGGACCGTCCAGGCGAGCATAAAATCGCAGTTCTGGCAAATGAATTCAGAGAATTTCGTTATTAGGCTGCTGCTTCAGCTTTAGTTAGTTAGATGATTACCAGGAAACCCCCGATTCTTTAAATAATCAATGTCCCATGTATAAAAATGGCTTCAAACGTCTTATTACTTTACAAATAAGTAATGTGTTAAATATTTGATGTTAATCACGTAAGGGAGAAAAAGTTTAAAAAATGTTTGAAATTCTGCTTAAAGTTTGTTGGAAGTATTATGAAATACTTGATGAATATACTCTGTGCAACTTGCGCTCCATTTTAAACAAAAGCACGCTTTTCACGCACTCGATGTTTATGACGTAGTATCTCCTGAACTATGTGTCGTTCAATTATGTAATATTGTAGTTACATTGAGTGTAGCTTATATGTGTATACTGTTTGTAAAGTGTGTTGCGAATAGCGTCGGTAGTAAAGAAGCGATAAATTAAAACGTCATATTAGATGCTGAAGTTTTACTGCAAATACAGGAAAATTCAGTAACCGATAAATTTTTTTTTCTTTCACCATTTTGGGCGGTGTGTCAGGGACGGAAATTTTAGAAAAGATGTAAAGTCTGTTGCAAGTCACTAAGGGCTCTTATTCTCAAATGACAGATGAATAAAGCCCGGGTATTTGCTCGTCCTCTGACGCTGCCTGAGTACAAGCTCACAGTTCCTAACTGCTATACTTGTATTCTTGTGCTAAAGTTTTAACGTGTGATTATACCTCTTAATGAGAAGTTTATTACTGCATTTTAAATTCTTAAATTCGATCAATAACTACACGAAATATTGAAAGTAAAATTTTTGTTGCATCTGGGACCTGTCAGATAGGCAACCTGCAACAGATACTGCATTCTGGGTTCCGAGATGCTTAGTAGTATAGAAGACTAGCCGAGTTTTCATCGTTGCCAGGGTATGTATTTACTACAATCTTGCAGCAGTCCATCTCCTCCTTCTCCCTCTGCCAGCCGCGGTGGCCGAGCGGTTCTAAGCTCTTCAGTCCGGAACCGCGCGACTGCTACAGTCGTAGGTACGAATCCTGCTCGGGCATGGATGTGTGTGATGTCCATCGGTTAGTTAGGTTTAAGTAGTTCTAAGTTGTAGGGGACTGATGACCTCAGATGTTAAGTGTCATAGTGCTCAGAGCCATTTGAACTTCTCCCTCTCTCTGTGCATCTCCTCCTCAATCTTCTCTATCCATCTTCCCCTCCCCCCTTTCTCTGTCCATCTGCTCCTCACCTCTCTGTCGATCTTCTCCTTCCCCCTCTGTCGATGTGCTCCTTCGCCCACCCCCTCCCCCCACTGTCCATCTTATAAGTCAATATCCTCCTCCCCCTTACCTCCTCGTCACTGCTCTAAGTCTATAGTCTCCTCCTCTCTCTTAGTCTATCTTCTCCTCCCACCTCGCTCTGTCAATCTCCTCCTCCCCCTCACTCTATCCATATCGTCCTTTACCCGTCCTGTGTCCATCTCCTTCCTTTCCATTCCTCTGTCCATTTGCTCCTCTTTCCCTCCTCTGTCCATCTCCTCCTCCCGCCTCTCGTCATCCATCTACACCTCTTCCCTTTTGAAATCAAAATTAAAACGCCTGTATCCATCACTTTTGTATGTAATTTATTTGTGCAAGCAGTTTCGGATTTCCATTACACCATCTGCAGGCCCCTTGACCAACGAAACTGAGAAGAATCCAATGTCATGTGCAAAGCCAATATTATTTAACCGGTGTCTGTAAATCTCTGGTTTACAAGACACCATCCCTTCGTTCATCAACCGACTGTCAGGACAACATTGAGGATCTGAATGTAGGTGTTTTGATTTTCATTTCATACTGAACAGCCCAAGTTCTGGTAACGGTCCATTACAAGGATGAGCATATAAATATTCTTCCCTTTCTGTCCATATACCCCTTTTCCTCTCTCTGTCAACCTCCATCTCCTCCCTATCAATGTCCATGCCCTCCTTTCCCCTCTCTGTCCATCGCCTCCTACCCTCTTCTCTCTCCACGTTATCACCCCTACTCCGACACGAGGTTTTTGGTTGTTATTTCCACAGCATTTCTTTCCAGATAATAAGTGGTGTGTGTACCAAGTTTGGATGAATTCGATCCAAAGGTTTAGGGGGGAGCCGTTTACTAGTGGCTTTGTCCTATACACATGTATAACTTATATCTAACATATATTTAACATATTTCAAACGTCTTTGTACAAATAGTTCTATATCTCAATGAATTTCTCTCTGCAGTTTCGTTTTTACGCAGCTCAATGTCTATGATATCCTATCTCCTGAATTAGATGTCGTATAATGATACACTAATGTCATTTTGCGGGTACGTTCAGCGGCATATGTAGATACTTTTGCACAAAGAGTTAGCAGCAAAGAAGTAATGAATTTAAATGTCACGCACAGCGCGGCAATTTGTCATGTATCTCCGTGTTTATGACGTCATATCCCTTGAATTTTGATTTGGACAATTATATAATTTTGCATGTACGTTCAGTGGTGTGTGAATACTATCTGCAAAATGTGTCGCGAATACATTCGGTAGTAAAGAAGTAATAAATTAAAACGCCATTCCTGATGCGGCAGTTTTACTGCAGAAACAATAAGCGATAAACTTTTCTCCTTTCACTATTTTGTGGAGAGGGGAGGGGGGCTGTAAGCGAGAAAAAGTTTCATAAAGGTTTGAAATTATATGTAAAGTTGTTGCAAGACACTAAGTGCTACTTCTTCTCAAAGGGGAAGGATTAAAATATAGCTATTCACGCATCGTGGGCTACACTTTCTTTGCACCTCACTCCTACCACTTTGATAGGTAGGTGGTTCTTAACCCTCACCCCCCCCCCCCCTCTTCCCACCCCAGAGATTCTTCCCAGACAATGGTAGGTGCTACGTGTACCGAGTTGGTTGAAACCGGTTTACTGGTTTAGGCGTGCACAGATCAGTTGCACCATGTAGGCAAATAATATGAAACGAGCCGTATACAGCCTATTTCACAACAATTTTTGTAGATAACTACATGTTATCTATTTACAGAATACTTTACGCAAGAATGAAACACTTTTGATAACAAAAGTAGTTATATTACTGTGATATGAAAGGAAAGAGACTGCTCTCGTTACTGAGGAACTATTTGTCATGGTGTATTAATGTAAAGAATTTTTGGCCTTAAAATGTGCTTTTGCGCGGTGACAAGTTTCGTCACAATCGATCTACAATACTTGGCGACGATTGATGAGCAATTTACTGGAAATGTTTTCTTGCGCTCTGACGGAAAAGTATTGATCGAGCCTGATAAAAGAGAAATGAGAGTGACGCTGCAGATTATGAAAGAACATTCAGTTTGTATTTGTTCCTTCCATTGCCCAAGACTTATGTTCATCGTTTACGTAGAGTACAGGTTCCCATCAGATCATCGGATTTAAGCGCTGTCGGGCTGGGCTAGCGCTTGGATGGGTGAGCATCCGGTTTGCCGAGTGCTGTTGGCAAGCAGGATGCACTCAGCCCTTGTGAGGTAAACTGAAGAGCTACTTGATTTAGAAGTAGCGACTCCGGTTTCGTAAACTGACGTAAGGCCGGGAGAGTGGTGTGCTGACCTCATGTCCCTCCGTACCCATATCCAGTGACGCCTGTGGCCTGAGGATGACACGGCGGCCGGTCGGTGCCATCGGGTCTTCCAAGACCTGTTCGAAGGGAGTGCAGTTTAGTTTAGAGTTTATATACAGACTCTGCAGTTTTTGTCTTCTGGTGGGGTGGGAGAACGCGTCCGTCCTTAACTGCTCGTCCACTACCAATGATTTTATAGATTTTGTGTATATAAAACGACCCATAGCGTAAGAACATTCTTCGGAATCGAGAAACGGATCTGCATTAAGAAGTCATTGAAATAGTTCCTCACTAATGCGAACAGTTTCTTCCATTTGTGACGTCGTAATATATGGTTTAAATTAATAAATAAAATTTTAATCGTTACGGAGTAGAAAATTACGTTTGCTTAATATCAGGCGTTTTAATAGTAGTGGGTGAATGATGAAAATTTTTGAAGCAACATAGGTCCACTCCAATGAAGAGTAATGAGATTCAATTTTCTCTTTAAGGCAGAAATGAATTTAATAACATTATTACTTTTTCTGAAGCGCAGTTGATTATTTATAACAGGTACATTGAAAGAAAAAATATTTCAAAGTAGAACATTACATGGCTTATCCATTAAGCAGTCGTCTAGAACACCACCATTTGTGAACATCATAAATTATATTGTAACAAATAAGCCCTCTATCACAAATATTAAGTCAAAATTGACCTGGTTTCGACGCTACTATGAGCGTCGTCTTCAGAATTAGACTAACTGTACTAAAACAGTAGGTATATAGTAAATTAATAAAATTAAAGTTTGCACTGACTCGAAAAGATGCAGTACTTAGAAGTCATAAATTATTCTTATTATACCTTTCGCCCGTCGTTATTCGTTGTTATTTTGATGTAGTGCCGCTGTTTTTGTGGACAGGCTTTGAATAATGGACCCCTGAAATAAGTTACATAACCTTGCTGTTAAAGTAGATGTTGACCAATGGAACCAAACATTTTCAGACATGTGGCGAGACAATGGGGATTAGAGCAAGACTGCCTAATCATGCCGATAGGTAATTCTTTATAGTACTAGGCACATCTAACTGACAACCTTTTCACTTTCCTTTTCATGATATGAGGTCGGGCATGTGATGCATAAGTGTGGGTATATGTCGGAAGTGGGAAGGAGGTCGGAAAACGGTAGAGGATGGTGAGGGGTGGTTCACTTCGTTTTAAAAATAAATAAAAAAAAGCAACGGATAAGCATTTGTCATTGTACAGTATTGTCTCATCAGCTAGCAGGTGACTAGAATGGAATCCATGGAATCCTGTGTTTGAACCATAAAAGAATAAATCAACAGTCGACCCTAAACTCAGAAAATATATCTCGTAGGAAAACGATGTGCATATTCAATGAATGGCGCTTATACAAGGAAGAAGACGGTTTCTGGTGATGGATATCTCAGTTGTTTCTTTTACCATCAGTAACTGAGACAGAATCCCTATCTGGAAAGCGAGGAGAAACTGAAATGCTATCAGACGCCCTTAACATCAAACTAGCAGATTTCTTCCAACTGAAATCGAAAATTCTCGCTTATTTTGATACAGAGCTGTCCACCTCTCACCATTAAAACAGTAGCACAATGGAGGCCGCTTACATCAAACTCACTTTGTACTAAGTGTACCAGATGTGCAAATGACTAATATTTCAGCGCTACTGCACAAAGCAGTATTATGTCACTTGCATTCTGTATACGAGGAAAGATTAAGCAGCAGTTTTATTATTCAGAAATCACGTTGAGCGTTGTTTTCTCTTGAGAAGATCGTGCTATGTCTCGTACAAGAAGCTGAAACATCTACCAATACGTTCTGAATTAGACAACGGCGGTTCACGTTTTATGGTGACAGCGATTTGTCTTTCTACAACATTGCTGCTCAAGTTGTTCGGGTTCCCATGACTGTCGTTAGAATGTCTAATCTATAGCTTCAAGAGGCTCAGACTCAATGGCCTGCAGGATCTCAGCCTCGTCACACGACTAGAGCCGGCGAGGAAGGGCAGTTTCCTGAGCGATCATTGTCTTCCCTCTCGGCCACTAATCGTGTGACGAGGTTGCAGTATCGTACAGCTACGTCGCACACCTCGAGAAATTGGGCTTGTTTTGTGACAGTACTCTTACATATTGCTAAGCAATATTGTTTCATTTTATGTCACTATCTTGCCATTATTATTTTGTGTGTATTAGACTTGAGTGCTTGGGAGAAAAGCTTTTGAGTTTTTTCGGCTAGGACATTGCGCTTCCGATGTAGTCTCAAAATCCTGTTGTAGACAAAAGGTTCAAATGGCTCTAAGCACTATGGGACTTAACATCTAAGGTCATCAGTCCCCTAGACTTAGACCTACTTAAACCTAACTAACATAAGGACATCACACACATCCATGCCCGAGGAGGGATTCGAACCTGCTACAGCAGCAGCACCGGGGTTCCGGAGTGAAGCGCCTAGAACCGCTCGGTTACAATGGCCAGCGTAGACAGAAGGCAGACAGTGGATGTCATTAGAATAGGCATGTCTTCCAAGGAAGACAGGCAGTTTTCATGGATATGAGACTGTGGCCTGCTTTGTGTTAGTGCGGACACAGCTCGTACCCTGGCCCTCCTGTGGCCAGAGGGTGCCATGGCATCCTGTCCGTAGACTGTATTCGTGGATGGTGTTTTTGCCTTTTCTGCATGGACATCAAAAGGCCGTGGTGCTACAGTACTGACCGACTGGAGTGAGAACGATGGTTGTTTTTGCTCCGAAAGTTTAGTTATCCATTTTAACTGAATCGCTGCACCACCATGTTTGGTGCGAAGAGCCCGATTAGTAGAGGGAACACTGCTCCACAGAAGTACCAATCACGTTAAAGTGCATTTTGAACGTCAAGATTGGGAAGTTTTTGCTGCAGTTCCCTGTTTTTTTCGTGAAATAAGCGATATTCTCGTCTGTCACATTGGCAACAGCATTGAGTCGTCTCTTCCACTTAGAGTTTGTTGAAACTACGAAAGTAGTGAATTTAGATTCTGGACATTCGTCTCTGGGCCGTCGTTGAGAAGGGGTAATCTCTGGCACCCGTCTGTGATGACCGATACACGCTAGCTGATTTGGAAACATTTAAGTGTCACATCTTGTGGAAGTGCTATCTACATTCTAAGCAGCTCATTACCTGCTTACTTTTCCACGCAGCTTGTGCTGCTTAATTTGGTTATAATTTGTGGCAAATTGTTGTACTGTTCTCTGCGCAGAGCCGCAGATCTTGATGAGTTTTCTCAATACAGTCTTCCACGGCTTTTGGTACCTTCCCACGGCCTTAGAGTCGTTTTGTGTTTTGATTTGAGTTTTAGAGAAAAATCTTGTCTGTTCATTTTACTATGGTACATGTCAATCATTAGAGAAAATATATCACTGTTAACCTCAACCCTGACTTAGATTACATCGTTCGCTGGCCTATGACTTTGCAGTGGTTAGGCAAACTACAAAAATCAAATATAACTGGTTGTACGCCTAATTTGTTGTTTCACTGTGATAGTGTTTTCATTGTGTAGAGTGGCCAAACAAAACAATCAGTTATACTAAGAATTCTGAGAAAAAAACAGCATTGCACTCTCTCGTCTTATATGAAAAAAGAGCATAACACTTACACTCTTCGGATCAGATCTGGGGAACACCAGATATCTTTGAGTTTACAGCAAGAAACATATTCAAACAGTACGAAAACGTCTAGAACACTATGGAGTGTCGGCGTGGCGATCATTTTTGTGGTTTCCTTTTGCGCGTCAATAGAGAGAGGTATGCTAAGAGTGGTGCACCCTACGATAACACTGGACACAGGAGTATGTTTGGCACCACATCGAGTGCATCTGAAAGCCCAGTCTGAGTACAACCATTGTCAGATTGCGCTCAGCATCGTTACACAGACCAAGGAACTGGAGCCATGCTATGAGGTGTCATTGGGTACACAACACGATCACGTCTTTTTCGTTTAATTTAGACAGCATGACGTGGCTCGCTCCAGTCCCGACTGACGAAGAGAACACGGAAAGTGCCATCACCCGATCTCCCATGAACATCGCTCGGTGGAAGAGGGGTAAAAATAAGCGAACACATGCCTCGGCTTATCCGTAGATACTCGACCTTTTCTGAAACAACGACGCTCAAAGTTTGCTTCTTATTCTTGAGTCCCGTGTTGGAAACCCGATTATTACTTTTATTTTTGTTTTCCTTTATATACATATGTGTGTAGAATGTTACTACAAGAACGTTTTCCAGCGTATATTGTCCTTATTCGTCTACTAATTGTATATCAGATGAATGAATATTAAACAAACGAGAAAATTATTTGAAATTGTTTTCAGTGAAATTCTTATGGTATATTTTGATTCATAATCAATTCCAAGCGCTAGGTTTTGGAAAAGTGAGCCGTTATCCATGATTTTCCGCGAAATTATTGCCAACGCTCGAAGTCTTCAGCAACGTTAACGATGTTTCTTTCCCGAGTGAGGTTCATACGAACCTGCCTTGACGGGATGCTGGTGGTGTTCGGAATACGTGTGTTTCGAATGTTTACACGATCGATATCATCCAAGGAAATGCAGCAAGTCTTCCTGAAGAACAAACATATGAATAAAATATAAGATTTAGTATAAGAACTGAGAAGAGAATGAAAAATCAACAGCCAGACACACACACATCATATTATTAATATATCACTTATTGGAAATCCATTTAGAATTTTACAGTTAATATAACGCCTTGTGTCCCCTGATTTGATAACAAACAGTCATGTAGTAACCTTCTACGGACAAAGGGTAGATAAAAAAGTAAATAAAATAAAATGAAGAAAGCAATAACCTGGTTTCGAACTCGGGGCGCAAAATTAGGAACCCACTGTGCTAATCACTGAGCCATCATTTTGTCTGAGGATATCGCTCGCTAAAAGCCACGAAAGTACCTCGAAAACTTTGACTGTATTTTTTCAGAAAGGGTCGAGTATCTACGGATAAGCCGAGACACGTGTTAGCGTATTTGGACTCCTCTTCCACCTAGCGAAGTTCCTGGCAAATCCACTGGTGGCACTGGCCGTGTTCGCCTGGTCAGTCGGGATTGATACGACTCACGCCACGCTGCACACATCAAGTCCGCTAAACAGAGGAAAGGTTACTGAAGCCTTTGCCGGCGCTCGATTCAAATCGTCCCTCTCATCTTCTGTGATATGGTAGGATTATCACCCTCCCATGTAATACATGCTCTCTAGGATGAGAACGTTGGCAGCTCGTTGTCTTGTGGTTAGCATTGTTGACTCTCGATCACGGAGCCTCGCTTTCAGTTCCCGGCTTGGTCGCTGATTTGTGTGTGTGTATGTGTGTGTGTGTGTGTGTGTGTGTGTGTGTGTGTGTGTGTGTGTGTGTATGTGTGTGTGTGTATGTGCGTTATCCTCATCGTAATTTCATCATCATCGTAGCTCAAGCCGCCGAAGTGGTGCCAAATAAGAGGACTTGCACCAGGTGGTCAAACTAGAGACTGACAATGAGTATCGATTTATCAAAACATGGATATCTCCTGAAAATGACAGCAATGTGTAACTTCAGTAATTATATTATCGAAATGTCGATTAATCGGTATTTAATAACTAAAGCTAAAGCGATTATTTATTGTCTGTCTTTTCTTGACTCATAGGCGCTATAGATCTCATCAGCAGACTTCTTCCCCATTCCAGCTATTACCACTCTTCGCAATCTGACAGTAAATATTTTGCAATGAGCTTAGTTAACTTACATATTGAGTACTAAAAATGACCAGAGTTGAGCATGAGTGTATCTATACTGCATATTCATGAAAGCTTGTTACTTCTGTGTTTCATATCTACCATTGCAAATGATAGATATGAGGTGAAAAATTGACACATTTAGTGACAGCACTGTATGATAATGGCGAACATCATTACTCATTGCTCCAAACTATGAGGCAGAATGTGCGTTTCTCTTACACCCCGATTGCCTGGCTCAAGAAAAGATAGACACTGTAAAAGTATCGTACACTCGGCACAAATACCGCACACATTACTGCACTGGTATTTAATGGAAAATGTACTCTGTTGGCTGAAATGCTTAGTCGTCGTTTCACACCCACTTTGTCAGAAATTGCTCAAAAATATGTACTATGCCAAGCCTGTTCTGTTTTGTCCGAAACTGTTGCTTCCTTAGTAAGCTAGATAACAGAAGCAGACTGACAGCGGAACATATGAAATAAAGAGTTCTGTTAACGTCTGTCGGTGACGGTTGTTGGTTTCATTAATTATTTTTTGTAAATAAGTGATTTTATAGCATGTTGTATGTCTTTTATTGGTTAATGTCGGATATGATAAAGTACATGTCAGTTTTTAAATGCTTTCACTCAGAGTGAAATTTTCTCTCTGCAGCGAAGTGTGCGCTGATATGAAACTTCCTGGCTGATTAAAACTCTGTGCCGGAGCGAGACTCGAACTCTGGACCTTTGTCTTTCGGCGATAAGTGCTCTACCATCTGAGCCACGCAAGCACGACTCACAGTTTTCATCCCTCCAGTGCGTCGTCTCCTACCTTCCAAACTTTACAGAAGCTCTCCTGTACATCTTACAGAACTATCAAGCACAGCCTGAATGAAAATTTCACTCTGCAGCGGAGTGTGCCCTGATATGAAACTTACAGGCATATTAAAACTACGTGCCGTACCGAAACTCGAACTCGGGAACTTTGGGTTTTGAAACTTACAGGCATATTAAAACTACGTGCCGTACCGAAACTCGAACTCGGGAACTTTGGGTTTTGAAACTTACAGGCATATTAAAACTACGTGCCGTACCGAAACTCGAACTCGGGAACTTTGGGTTTTGAAACTTACAGGCATATTAAAACTACGTGCCGTACCGAAACTCGAACTCGGGAACTTTGGGTTTTGCGGACAAGTGGTCTACTATCTGAGCTACACAAGCACCACTCACGACCCGTCCTCACAGCTTTCATTCCCATCACCTCGTTTCCTACCTCGGAATGTAGGAGACGAGGTGATGGCGGAAATTAAGCTGTGAGGAGGGGTCTACTATCTGAGCTACCCAAGCACAACTCACAACCCTTCCTCACAGCTTTCATTCCCATTATGCGTTTGCTACCGTGGAAGGTAGGAGACGAGGTAATGGCGAAAATTAAGCTGTGAGGATGGGTCCTGAGTCGTGCTTGGATAGCTCAGATGGCAGCCGGCACGGTAGCTGAGCGTGTTAGGTCACAGGGTTAGCTGCCCTCTGTTAGCTGCCCTCTGTAATAAAAAAAACTGAGTTAATGTATCAACAAAGAACTTAAAAGGGTGTCTTACGACGTCCGCTCCGGGCAGACGCGATGAAAAAAAAAGAAGAAGAAGATGGTAGAGCACTTGACCGGGAAAGGTAAAGGTCCCGAGTTTCACTCTCGGTCCGACACACAGTTTTTTAAATCATTCCTGTAACTTCCATTAATTATTTTAAACTTCTGTAAATATTGAAAATGTCGTCCGATACATCGAAACATAAATATTTTTGTATCGATAATATCGACGCCTTTTATAGACGTGCACACAATATGAATCGATATTTTTAAAAGTTTGCCCAACTCTAGGCCGAACTCCCTAGAATGGAACTGCCGGTAAATACTGCAATAGGTTCAAATGGCTCTGAGCAATATGGGACTTAACATCTGAGGTCATCAGTCCTCTAGAACTAGAACTACTTAAACCTAACTAACCTAAGGACATCACACACATCCATGCCCGAGGCAGGATTCGAACCTGCGAACGTAGCGGTCACGCGGTTCCAGACTAGAGTCCTGCATGGCCGAGTAAGCGAGCAGAAAATACGAGATGGGGCGAGCACACCCTAACTGAATAGGCTGCCCGCACAAGTCCTTGTGACCGAGCATAGATGCTGTGACCGAATACGTACCACGTAACTTCAAACACATTACAGGTACGGGCTTCTCCTTTGTGGTGTGTCTCTCTCTCTGTAATCATGCCGTGCGAGGAAGCCAGTGCAGTAAGACGTAAGACTGAAACCAATGTTTACACATTGGAGAGATGGGAAGGTCTAAAAAGCCAAGTATGGAGCATAGTTTTGTTGGTTGTAGACGAAAACAGTACGTCTACTGGGTACGTATCGTGCATAAACTGCTCCACATTATTGTGTTTCCTATCGGGAACCACTCATTTAAAGAAACACAGTTGCAAGAAACCTCACAAAGATACAGCTCCTTCAGGGATACCGGCATTAATAAAAAATAGTACTACAGCAACGCGTGTTGCAATGTGTGCTAAAGATATGACACCTTTTAATGCTGTTTCCAGTGAAAGTTTCAGAGAACTAGGCCAAGAATTAATACATCTAGGTGCGCATTATGAAGTTAACGTGGCAGATGTCATGCCACATCCCTCTACTATAAGCAGACATGTCAAAGAACAAGCTGATGCAATACGAAACAGCACAATGCCTTCTGATATTGCGGAAGTTATTAATAGAACATGTGCTGCGACAGTTGATATGTGGACTGATTCGCATAATCAGGTGCACTATTTGACGCTTAAAACACATTACATTGACACAGGTTGGTCTCTTGTGATCAATGTTTTATTTGCAACAAAATTCCCGGACGTTAGGAAGACAGGAGTAAATATTATAAAAGAAAGTGCCCTATGAATTCAGCTGTGTTACGTACCCGTTCTTGGAAACGTTACTTTTGTATTAAAGGAGAGAGAGAGAGAGAGTCGGAGATAAATACATTGTGTGTGTGTGTGTGTGTGTGTGTGTGTGTGTGTGTGTGTGTGTGTGTGAGTGTGTGTGTGTGTGAGAGAGAGAGAGAGAGAGAGAGAGAGAGACAGAGAGAGAGAGAGAGAGAGAGAGAGAGAGACAGAGAGAGGCGTTGTATTTGTACAGTACACTGCAGCGAGCCGGGGCGAGGCGAGGTAAGACGTCAGCGGTGACCGGTCATGCTCGGTTATCCGCGTGTCCGGAATTCGGACATCAGACATGGGGCGAGTACGTGACCGAGCCGAGTCGTGTGGGGCCGGACAAGAGCGGCTCGGTGCCTCCGTCAACAGGCGAGCTGTGACCGGTCAAACATGGAGCGTTGCAGCACTCTATTCCAGACTGAAGTTCGGAGAACCGCACGGCCACACCGGCCGGCACTGCAATAGGCGCATTTCATCGTAGGACGAGCACGGCTGGCCGCAGCTCACCTGTGGGGGCAGGCCGGCGACCACGGCGTACGCGATGCCCTGGGGGATGGCGGTGAGGCCGACGGTGATGCCGGCCACAGCGTCCTGCAGCAGAGTGGACAAGGTGTAGGCGGGCAACCACTGCAGGATGGGCAGCCGCTTGCGGGCCGTCGCCACGCTGCACGCTTCCGAGGCGGACTTCTTCAGGTAGCGCAGCACAGCCGAGCAGCTGAGCGCGCGCTCTTCCGCTGCCGTAACGTCTGTGTCATGTTCTGCAAGGAGAAAACAAAAAGTCTTCCAGCATCTTCCCACACTCGCGGAATAAATAATAACACGAGCAACTAAATATGTGTACCCTCGCTGTCAGTGGCAACGAGGGAGTAATTTTGGCAAGTGAGAGACCCCATGTGCTCTGCAACTTCCGGATGATCTCGCTTCACTAACCCAGATACTCGTGATCCAGCGTTCTTTGTGTAGTACATCCCTGCCAGAAACAAGGCGCTCTTCTTATCTGTCTGGAGATAAGGAACAGACTTATCCCATCGACGATTTGCAGCCGTCGCTGTCATAGCAAGTTTACGAGCTTTGAGCAAACGCTGGAAGTTTACTAAGCAGATTCTCTACCATGAAGTACAAAATGGGCATTTAAGACTTTGACTTTAATATATTGGCGTACGCGATACATTTCAGTCTACGACAGAGTCTTCTAAATCTGTGTCAGTCTCTTCCGCTTTATACAGCCGACGTCGTATATAATGTGTGACCTTCTATGAATTTTGTCTTCCTCTGCAGTTACTTTTAGGCCTTTCACTGCCCGTCTTCCCCTTTCTCCTCCACAAGGCTTTAACTACTACGTTATTAGTTTCTATCGCAGGATTGTTCGTACATTTTCTAATACCTCTACATTTCAGTCTTTTTCTGTAGACTAAAAATTTTAATATCTGCAACAATATTTCCCCAATATGCGCCATTCTCATTCGCGCAAGACTGCACTATTGCTTCACAATATTTCAGCAACAGCCGTATGTGAAATATGTAGTTAATTTCTTTATGATTGATCATAACGAAGTTATCGTGATATCCGAAGTTTAAAAAGTCATGTTGAAACGGTAGGATAAAGGATATTCTGCCATTCTGGCACCATGAAACTGTACCCGTATTAATCCCGACTACCAAAGATTACAGATGTATTTACGTTACTCTTACCTGTCGTTACTATGCTTCCACTCCTCTACGCTATGAATGAACATACTCGGTCTGTTTAAATGCTTACTAATATTTTCGACACCTTGGCGTTGTTTTAATTAGATGAGGCCCATCAGGGAGTTGGACAAAAATTTCGAAAGACAGCGGGAAACGCATGCCTGAACGTAAATGCATATGCTAGCTGAGGATGCAGCTTGCGCTGTTGCATTTGACCACGAATGGCACCCGTATAACGACCTCCAAATATTGCACGTTTCCGTCGTAGTCAGAACAGTGCCCTGTGGAGCTGTGAGTACATTGTGTCCGAGCTCAGTGTATTCAAGCGGGGAGAACTTACGATAACTGAAGAAAATTTCACAAGCCAAGATGGCTAAAAAAGCATTTTATTGGATGGCTGGTTTGAAAAGAGCTATACTGCCACCATCGGTTATTACGCTTTAAAATTTTTACAGCATGTTGTACATCACAATGTGTAATGTCCGATGAGGACAGCATATCTCTTTTGAAACTGGTCATCCAATAAAATACTTTTTTAGCGATCTTGGCTTTTAAAGTTGTCTTCAGGTTGTAGATCACCCACTGACCTACCATATCAGAAGTATACAGGGTGGTCCATTGATAGTGACCAGGCCAAATATCTCACGAAATAAGCATCAAACGAAAAAAACTACAAAGAACGAAACTCGTCTAGCTTGAAGGGAACAGGAAGTGTTCAGCCACATGTGATACGTCAACCACATAGCTCGCGTGCGGTTGAAGTGGTTTGAATAGAATATTTCATGACAGTAGGATTGGTCGTCGACGCACCCTACCATGGCCCGCACGTTCAGCGAATCTGATGTCCCCGGATTTCTTTCTGTGGGGAAAGTTGAAGGATATTTGCCATCGTGATCAACCGACAACGCCTGACAACATGCGTCAGCCCATTGTCTATGCATGTGCGATTATTACGGAAGGCGAACTACTCGCTGTTAAGAGGAATGTCGTTACACGTATTGCCAAATGCATTGAGGTTGACGGACATCATTTTGAGCATTTATTGTATTAATGTGGTATTTACAGGTAATCACGCTGTAACAGCATGCGTTCTCAGAAATGATAAGTTCACAAAGGTACATGTGTCACATTGGAACAACCGAAATAAAATGTTCAAACGTTCCTACGTTCTGTATTTTAATTTAAAAAACCTACCTGTTACCAAGTGTTCGTCTAAAATTGTGAGCCATATGTTCGTGACTATTACAGCGCCATCTATTACAAAGCGAAAAAAGTGGTCCAACTAAAACATTCATATTTACTTACGTACTACGCGAATACGTAATAAAAAAGGGGGTTCCTATTTTTAAAAAAAACGCAGTTGATATCCGTTTGACCAATGGCAGCGCCATCTAGCGGGCCAACGATAGCGCCATCTGGTTTCCCCCTTCAAGGTAGACAAGTTTCGTTCTTTGTAGTTTTTTCGTGTGACACTTATTTCGTGAGATATTTGGCCCGGTCACGATCAATGGACCATCCTGTATAACTTCGGGAAGTTTTTGGTGCTTCCGTAACTAAGGAAGCCGCAGCGTTTGGTGTTTCGAAGAGTTATATCGCGTACAGGGAAAGCAAAGAAACATCACCCGCTAAGTCACAACGCGGACGAAAGTGCATGTTGAGTGATCGTCATGGTCACTGAAGAGAACTGTGTCAAAAAGAAAAGGCGCGTATAGCTGTAGAAGTAGCTGCAGAACTGAATGTCACCCTTGTGATCCCTGTCAGCACACGAACAGAATGGGAGTTCCAGAAGCAGTAACTGCAGGGCGAGCTGAAATTCCAAAACCCCTCATCAGTGACGCAAATGCCCTTAATAGAAACATATGGTGCCGAAACCATAAAATATGGACTATGGAACAATGGAAGGAAGTTATTTGGTCGCATGAGTTCTGTTTCACACTGTTAACTTATGGCCCAGATAACGTCCCAAGAGTGAAACATGGCGTGGATTCGGGGTAGTCCAGGAGACGCATGGTTACTCTGCAAGGGTTATGTGACCATTTCGAGTGATAGGTCCATCCATTGTTTGTTGCCCAATGGTGCTGCTGGGCTCCAAAACGACGGGGCCCCTGTTCACACAGCTAGCATCGTCCAGGACTCGGTTTCTGAGCCCGATGATGAGTTTTCTCATTTCTAATGGCCACCACAGTCATCATAACTCAGTATTATTGAGCCTTTGTGGTTTACCTTGGACAGAAGGGTATGTGATCTCCATCCACCTCCATCATCGTTTCTTGGACTTGCAAGTATTTTGGAGGAAGAACGGCATACAATTCCTAGAAAACGATAGAGGACCTGTAATTATACAATCCAAGACGACTCGAATATATTTAAGTCCAAGGGTTTTCCTACAACATATTAGGTATGATAATGTGTTTGCATATTTTTGTCCACCCCCTGTGTAAGTGGAGCAGAGACAAATGGGGAATCATTTTAGAAACTACAGGGTCCGCAAATGAGAAGATCAACTAATATAAATGACTTACAGGCCCATATCGTTAAAGTCGATATGTAGCAGAATTTTAGAACATATATTGTGTTCTAACATTATGAATTACCTAGAAGAAAACGGTCTATTGACGTACAGTCAACATGGATTTAGAAGACATCGTTCTTGTGAAACACAACTAGCTCTTTATCCACATGAAGTGCTGAGTGCTATTGACAAGGGATTTCAAATCGGTTCCGTATTTCTGGATTTCCGGAAGGCTTTTGACACTGTACCACACAAGTGCCTCGTAGTGAAATAGAGTGCTTATGGACTATCGTCTCAGTTATGTGACTGGATTTGTGATTTTCTGTCAGAGAGGCCGGCCGGTGTGGCCGTGCGGTTCTAGGCGCGTCAATCTGGAACTGCGTGGCCGCTACGGTCGCAGGTTCGAATCCTGCCTCGGGCATGGATGTGTGTGATGTACTTAGGTTAGTTAGGTTTAAGTAGTTCTAAGTTCAAGGGTCTGATGACCACAGATGTTAAGTCCCATAGTGCTCAGAGCCATTTGAACACTCTTCTGTTTGGGAAAGGGAGTTCCGGTAACTCCCTGTATGAATAATATGCAGGTCAGTGTCCTGTTTTATAAACATAGTACGTATTTTATAGAACCTAATTTGAAGGACAGGTGAATGACAACCGACCATACAGTTTTATTGTTCGCGCTTGAAACTGTAATGATAACGAATCTACTGAAAACACTTCCGAACCGTGCTGCGAGATCGATAGCTCGCGCTCGGCGAGGTGAGCATTTTCTTTGCCAGTTCGACGGTTTTTGGTGGTACCAAGGAAGGAGTGGAGCGAGCGTGAACGAGGTGCTCGAAGCTAACAGGAGTTGGTAGTGGTGTCCGCCGAAGCGATCGTGCAATTGCCAAGGAGCAATTGGCCAGTATTTTTGGAGCAAGGATTTTGTAAGGCGAGGGTCGTGAGCTGGCGGTTACCGTACAGGACGTCGCGGTTGCTGAAATGGCGTGCTTGGCAAGGCTGCACCTGAACTAAAAGGGGCATTCGGAAAGTAAGGAACGATCTGCCGTGAAATGGAAAATACAGTGAAAATCTGATGAAGCTTTGCACAGATGCGTTGGGCACTGTGTCTAGTACGCCCGTCGATCGCATCATGTCGCTCTTTTCAGTTCTGAGCTCACAGTGAGAACGTAAAAAGATGGCTCGAAATTAGCGTATCCCGCCAAGTATGAGGGCCTGACGAAAGATTTCGCCTGAAGCTATGCAATCCACATAGCATAACTGTCATGCGGTTCGTTCTACACGACAATTCTCGGCCGCACTCTGCAGGGCAATGAAGTTGTTCCTGCAGCGTTTTCGATGGGAAGTGTTTGGTCACCCACAATACAGCCCGTAATTGGCTACCCCTGAGGTTCATCTCTCCTCAGATGAACCGCTGCCTATGAAGACAATATTTTGACACTTATAACGAGCTGCAGTCCAGAGTAGAAAATTGTCGAAAAGCACTGGCGGCTGTCTTCTATAACGAGGGAATTGAAAAGTTGGTACAACGCTACGTCAGGTGTCTAAGTCGGAGTGGCAACTGTGTAGAGAAGTACCTGGAAGGTGTAGCTAACCGTTGCAAATAAAACAGTTTTGGTTTTCACTGTGGTTACCATTTCGCGACCTATCGTAGTTGCGCTAGTATGAGTGGTTTCGGTGGTTCCTCCTGCCGAAGTCAGCGCGATTCGGCGAAGCCTGCGAACCGTGCCCCGGGCTGTCCTAGTCGCTCGGAACGCCTTCATCGTGGGATTTTGCTGAACACCAGGTCTTGGATTTCCCAATCGAGGACAAAGCCATAACCTTTCTCTTCCTGCTTATGGATGAGCGTCCTTTTTAATGTTGACCAGAAACTTCTCTATAGTACCTGCAGTTTGTTTGAATCAGCTGGGTGGCTGCGTTTTCCAACTTCAGTTGTGTTCCGTTCGCACATTTTGCATTTAATTGGTGATTATTTGAAGGGGTCGCTGCTGGCATGTGCTCAACTCCTTAACTTCTTCCCGTAAGGAAACTGACTTATATATATATATATATATATATATATATATATATATATATATATATATATATATATATATATATATATAAAGCATAAAAAATCTTTAATTCTGGGTTACTCCCGTATTTATACCCGCTTTAAGTGTGATGCCTTTTGGAGCTGGATCAAAAGCTATAGTCTTGTTTTCCTTTTCACTGTCTGAGAGTGTTTGCTGTACATGTTGCAGCGGCCATCGTACTCTCGCTTGCATTGTTGTCGCCGGGCGCTGGTTCAAATTTCAAGTGGCTCTGTGCACTATGGGACTTAGAACTACTTAAACCTAACTAACCTAAGGACATCACACACATCCATGCCCGAGACAGGATTCGAACCTGCGACCCTAGCGGTCGCGCGGTTCCAGACTGAAGCGCCTAGAACAACACGTCCACACCGTCCGGCCCGGGCGCTGGGGCTCCAGTTGTATGTCTGAGGTCCGTTGTGCCGCCAGTGGGTTTGTGCCCTGATCTGACATCGGGCTGCTCAGTCGTAATTACTTAATGTTTAATGTGCTTGATATTTTGTAATCCATTTAAAAATGTGAACCATGACTGAATTGTTTAAAATCTGGTATCTGGAGTTTAATAATTTTTCTTAAAGGTGATCTTCAATTTTTTCCCACTTTTTAAACAGAAGAAAATTGATTGATGGTTGTTTCTTGTTACTGTTTTGGAAAAGAATTTCTTGTCGGCTAATAAATTTTGGAGGAGGTACTTAATAACAAATGTTCTTTCCCAGCCCTTCCTCCAGGACCTGACTGTCTGTGTTTTCTACGTAGATACACGCACATGTTGCATGTGACACCTTGCAACGTATTTCAGTGAGAGTATATGAGGAGGAATGAATGAGAAGTAGACGGTGAGCTGCACAATGACGCGATTGGCTCTGGTGATAATACTCGGGAACTGCGCTGCTGTTTTGCCCCAGGTCGTGTATTCTCCCACACAGCCCTTCACCACAAGAGACTAGTGCCAGCGGAATGATCAGTGGAATCAGGAATTCCTGAAGCTGCGTTAAATGGCCGTCGCGTATCTGAAGAGAGCAGTTGGGGAAACATAATTGGCTCATGAGCCTGTTATAAGTGAAACGCGCTGACTCTAAGATAACGATCTCCGATGCAGCGATATCGCAGCGGCATTTTCAGAGGCCATTTTCAGAGGCCACTTGAGTTTTCTTGCCAAATCAATAGGCGCCCTGGCATGGAAGAGTCGAGTAGAGAGCAATCCAAGTGCTCCTGGGGTGTTTTAAGGCTAGTTTACTGCGCTTAGTCTCTGGGTGCGGCTACCGCCGTTACTGCTGACGTATAGTTAGTCTGGTTAAATTTTATTACTCCTTCTAATAAAGTAATGTACTCTCTAGTATTCCACCTCGGTACTGATACTACACTTAATAGGGTCTAAGATTTGAGATGGTAGAACAACTGTGATATCTTTTCACATATTCACTCTGTTTAAAAACATTAAATGTCCCGTGGTGAAAGTCGATATTTTCTGAAACATGTTAAGTCGTATAAACCGTAGCTCCTTTTCTTAGAAGAAATGACCTTTTATAGTATCAAATTAAGTAAGAAGCTGCTCTAGCCACGAACCTTAGGTAGAGAACTGTTTAAAGAGGTAGATCTTTATTTGCCGCTTTATTGTACGCTTATTCGTTCTTGAAATTTCCTTTAAATAATACGCCTCAATTCAGAAGTAGAATGATGTCCATAATCGGTACTCTTGAAACACAACGCGCTACCTAAAACGATCCAAAACGCCACGCATAAAAACGGAATTTTTTTCGGGCCCCATACTTCGGGTTCTACTTGCGATGGAAAGGTAGGGTTATGTGTTTAGGATAGCCTTTGGGTTGACGACAATTTATATACCAAACTGAAGGATTGTCTTGCTATACCTATCCTACAGTACCGGGTCAAAGTCTGAACATTGCACAATTCCTCCAGGTTAGGCAAAAGAAGCAAATCGGTAAGTCCTTTCTGCATTAGTTGTGGTCTACACTGCGCCGCAAGGGGCTTATGGAGGCAGAATTTAGTTCATGGGCACTTCTGGAATAATCCGAAAACAGGGTTTTTGGGTTGCAAAACCGAGCCGTGGATTCAAGGACGGCGATGCACAGAATAATGTTGAATTTCTTTACAATATCTCGGTTTCGAACAACCTTGAAAATTTGTTGATATATTTAAACGTTTTCGAGGTACAGAGATTCAAAGTTTTACTGTTTATACACGTAAAATCCGGTGTGTGGGGGAAAGTAGTTTATAAAGTGACGTAGCGCAGAATACTGTATAGAATCTCCTTTATCATCAGAAGCTTTCTGGGAACCTCATGTTGTTGTAGTACTGAAGGACATTTAAGTTTTTGTGTACCTAAAAAAAAAACAGTCTGAGGTGTAAAATTAGTTTTGCGTTATTTCAGTTTCACATAAGTAAACTATCAAAACGTGTACTGACATATAAAGCTCTTTTCTTATGAGTGACATGTCATACAGTAGCAGGGAAAAGAAGGGAAACGGCGGAAAAATGCTCCTATCGGAACACGAAAAAGGCGAATGCGTTCATGATTTAAAAGGTTCTGTCAGAAAAGTGTGGTATCGGCTGCCTCATTACATTTTCCTTAGCACCTTTAAAATTTTTCCCAAAAATTTTGGATTGTGAACATATTAGCGCTTTTTATGCCGAGAGAGAAGGATACAGTGATAGTGGAAAAGAGACGGTGATGTACCAAATACTGGAAGATAGTAGACAGTGGTTGTGGTATAGAAAGAGAGAAGGATACAATGGCACTGTGAGAGAAAGAGAGGGACGCATTTGCGTGGAACATAGTTGACCGTGACGCTATAGTGCTAGAAAAAGAGTGAAGGAGACAGTGGCAGTGGGAGAAGAATAAAGGGAAGACAGAAAGTGGAAGTGGGAGGGGCCAGAGATAGTGAGAGACAGATTCTATGACTATGACCACGACGAAGAGAGAGATAGTGATAGTGAAAAGAGAGAGCAGCGATGGGAAGAAATGTATGAGATAGTAGGAGTAAGAGAGAGTAAGAAGAAGACAGTGATAGTGAGAGGAGACAGTAGTAGTAGTAGTAGTAGTAGTACGATAGAACAAAGTGAGAGATAGTGATAGTGAAAAGAGAGCGCAGCGATGGGAAGAAATGTATGAGATAGTAGGAGTAAGAGAGAGCAAGAAGAAGAAAGTGATAGTGAGAGGAGACAGTAGTAGTAGTAGTGGTAGTAGTAGTAGTAGTGGTAGTATGACAGAACGAAGAGAGAGATAGTGATAGTGAAAAGAGAGAGCAGCGATGGGAGGAAATGTATGAGATAGTAGGAGTAAGAGAGAGCAAGAAGAAGAAAGTGATAGTGAGAGGAGACAGTAGTAGTAGTAGTAGTAGTAGTAGTGGTAGTAGTAGTAGTAGTAGTAGTACGATAGAACAAAGAGAGAGATAGTGATACTGAAAAGAGAGCGCAGCGATGGGAAGAAATGTATGAGATAGTAGGAGTTAGAGAGAGCAAGAAGAAGACAATGATAGTGAGAGGAGACAGTAGTAGTAGTAGTGGTAGTAGTAGTAGTAGTAGTACGATAGAACGAAGGAGATTTACTGTGAGACAGGGGACAGTTACAGAAAGATACAAAGAGATAATGACAATGAGTTGGGCTGAATGTGTGAGAGAGAATAGGCAGATGGGAGTGGACGAATATGAAGGACTTATAGCGATGTACTGGTGGGTGTGAGCGCGTTACGGTTAGGGAGCTTGTGCGAGTGAGAGGTGAGTTTCACGCTAGTAAGAGTGCGAGTATGATCTCAGGCCAAAATGAATACTGAACATTTTTAAAGGAGCTGAGGAACATAGAATGAGGGAGCTGGTACCCCCCCCCCCCCCCCCTTTTCAGTCACTCTTTTAAAACAAGAGAATATTCGCCTTGTTTGTGCTCTGATAGGAGCAGTTTTCCTTTGGTAATTACTGGAAGAATAAATGGCCATTTCCGTTGTTAAAAAATAACTTCATTCATGATTTGAAGTACTTGATACATAGCAAGGCTAAATTTGAAATAAACGTAAAAAGTCTGTTCTACCAATTCCTTCCATTCCTCATAAAAACCCTTTTAGAAACTTGCAGTTTATATGGAGCCAAGTAAATGAATGCATAGCTACTACTAATCTGTTATTGAAAAAGAAGTATGTGTGAATTCCTAAGAGACCAAACTGCTGAAGTCATCGGTCCCTAGTGTTACGCACTACCGAGACTTAAACTAACTTGTGCTAAGAACAACACACACAGCCATGCCTGAGGGAGGGTCAAATGGCTCGAAGCACTATGGGACTTAACTTCTGAGGTCATCAGTCCCCTAGAACTTAGAACTACTTAAACCTAACCTAAGGACATCACACACATCCATGCCCGAGGGAGGACTCGAACCTCCGGTGGGAGGGGCCGCGGAGTTCGTGACACGGGGGCTCTAACCGCGCGGCCGGTCCGCGCGGCTCTGTTATTGAACTAAATATTTTTGCTATCATATATAATAATTCAATAAATTTTCAGAGAGCAGTAGCACTTACACTGCTTACTTCAAAAACAGCTATATCAAGAAAGATATCAAATAACAAAAACGTACAAGGTAGATTACATAACTGAATTTGATGGCGTTTTGAGATGAAACACGATGCGAACTTTAGTACATAGAGCTCTCACATCACTGGAGCCTGCTGGCCGCTGTGGTCCGAGCGGTTCTAGGCGCTTTAGTCCGGAACCGCGCTGCTGCTACGGTCGCAGGTTCGAATCCTACCTCTGCCATGGATGTGTATGACGTCTTTAGCTTAGTTAGGTTTATGTAGTTCTAAGTCTAGGGGACTGATGATATCAGATGGTGAATCGCATAGTGCTTAGAGCCATTTGAACCACCAATGGACACTGAACTAACTGAGCAAGGATGAAAGTGGCAGACACTCGATTCTTTCTATGGTGCTTAAACTTTATGCCAGTCATAGTGGCTGGCGAGAGATGGCGCACCAGTCTCTAGGCAGCCAATGACCAGTTTTTTTCAGTGGGTGAGAGAAATAGAGAACGTGCCAGGTAGGTCAGAGCGGCATCGGCAACCCGAGGTCTTGAGCTATCTTTTACATCTACATCATACTCTACAAGCAGCTTAACGATATTTGACAAAGGGTACTAACTGATCCCCCCTTCTCTGTTCCACTACCGAACGACGCCTGGGAAGAATTGTTGTCGGTAAGCCTTTATATTGGCTTTAATTTCTCGAATTTCTTTCTCGTCCTCATTACATGAGTTGTATGCGGAAGTAAGTCATATATTCTCCTACCCTCCCCGGAAAGTATTCTTTCGAAATTTCGATAGTAAATCTCCCGATGATGCACAACGCCCCTTTTGTGACGTCTGAAACTGGAATTTGTTGAGTACCTCTGTAAAGCTCTCACGCAGACTAAAGAAACTTGTGACGAAACGCTATTTTCTTCGTTTGATCTTCTCTGTCTCTCCTATGAGTCCTACCTGGTAAGAATCACATATTGATGAAAAGGTACTCAAGAATCGGCCGAACAAACTTCAGTGTGGAGTCTCCTTTCCGTACTATTTTTTATGTGGTCATTCAATTTATTTCGATCTGGATAGTTACTCCTAGATATTTTACGGTACATACTGTTTCCAGCAGTTTTTCATCAATAATGTAGTTGTACAGTGGTGTCTTTCTTTTTCTGTGTAAGAGCAGTACGCTACTTTTACTTACGTTCAGTGTCAACTGTCAGATCCTGCACCATTCATGAGTCGTCAGCAGGTCATTCTACATTTCGATACGGTCTTCTTGCATTGATACTTTGTTATAAACAACCGTATCATCTGCGAACAGTCTTAAAGAGCAAAAAAATGGTTCAGATGGCTCTGAGCACTATGGGACTTAACATCTATGGTTATCAGTCCCCTAGAACTTAGAACTACTTAAACCTAACTAACCTAAGGACATCACACATATCCATGCCCGAGGCAGGATTCGAACATGCGACCGTAGCAGTCGCGTGGTTCCGGACTGAGCACCTAGAACCGCGAGACCACCGCGGTCGGCCTTAAAGAGCATCCAACACTTTCTACTAGATCATTTATGTACCTTGCAATCATTAACGGTCCTAGCACACTTCCTAGGGGTACTCCGACAATTATCTTTACCTCTGTCGATGTTGTTCCGTTAAGAGCGACGTATCGAGCTCTGCCTGCAAGGAAGTGTTGCATCCAGTCGCTAATATGGTCCAATGCATTGTAAGCTCATTTTTTTTTCACTAAACGGCAGTGCGGAACGGTGTCAAATTCCTTACTGAAGTCAAGGAACACATCATGCTCCAAAGCGCATCGTCACGGATATCTATGAAACAGATCACAGCTGCCAACCGTAACAGATCACGAATGTATCGGATGCTGATCGAGTTATCGACTATGCGAACCAAATGTGATGGTGGGGCGCACCCAGTGACAGTTCATTCTTCACCGTTGATGCTGAGGCATTACGAGGATGACGAAAATTGTCTGGGTACGTTCATCCTCCCCGGAGACTCCACATATGTATACGCTCATAGCGATGCCGTATGCACAACTGGAACTTGTCTGGGAAGACGGCGTGGTGGCACACCTGTGCCAGCGCTTTGTAGGGCGCACCACTGTCTGTGATCCTCTCTTTGCTGCGAGTAAGATGAAACAATCGTCGCTGTGCCGACAGTCCGTGAAACTCTAGACGTCACTGAACTGTCCTTGTGGATATTTGCTTGCTGTAAACCAGTTCTGGACAAATGTGCTAACGCGGGAGCGGGAGCCCGTGTACGCCCACACTGCTTGCTCGCGGGCGCTATCAGCCAGAATTTCCCCTTCCACGACCAGTTCCCCCACCACCACTCTGCTAATATCACTCGTTCGTTACCGGCGAGAGTGCAGTAAGATGTGGCTGCTCCGAACTCACTTCTCAGTAAGATTCAGTTAACAGATTTTTAATAAAAAAGCATGTGTCCTTTGCTGATTGCTTTCGGTTATTGTATTTGTGACTCGGAAATTAAGTCAATGAGACTGATAATTAATAATTCTCGTCATTTACTTTTTCTCTGACCCCCCTCCCCCTCTACCTCCCCCCCCCCTCCCCGCCTTCTTCGACCTCCGGTTCTCCAGCGAACAAAAAGACACAATTTCAAAGTTTGCAACTAATAGTACTGCTTGTAGCTGCTGCCAGTCTAGTCTATGCAGAGTATTACTTTTCTGCTGTGCTCAAGAAGCCATTACGAAATGAAAAGGTTATTCTTTATTCGGTTCTTTGTCGCTGTATTGTGCCTTAGTCGCCGAGCGGTTCTAGGCGCTTCAGTCCGGAACTGCGCTGCTGCTACGGTCGCAGGTTCGAATCCTGCCTCCGGCATGGATGTGTGTCGTGTCCGTAGGTTAGTTAAGTTAAAGTAGTTGTACGTTCTAGGGGACTGATGACCTCAGATGTTAAGCCCCATGCTTAGAGCAATTTGAACCATTTGTATCTCAGTCGAACTACAGACGGTCAGCGACTTTCCTATCGTCTGGTGGTATCGTCTGAACGTGTACCTTCCGAACTAAGCGAGAACGGCACATTCGAGTTCAGAGGCAAGTGGAACATTAACTGGGCGCACAGAACATATTACAAATACAATTTCCCTCACTGAAAAACTTTGGAAAACAACACTACTATTTTAGAAGCTAATAACTGACATGCAAAGTGTTACGGCCAAGCTGGTGCATAAAAACCTGTACACTAGCGTAAATTCATCTGATTTGCTTCACAACAGAATTATTATAAGCTAAATGCTATTGCTTTTTCATTCGATGGCACATTATGTTACACAAGGGAAGCAACCGCCCTCAAATATGAACACATGTTGTATTTGCATCGTCCTACTATAATACAAGGGTGAGTCAGATGAAAACCTTAAATTTGTGATAACAAATCGAAATTTCGCGCTGCTATCCTGTTGGTAAGCGTGCTACAAACAACGTGCAGAATGGCCTGTAGGTGGCAGCATAGATTCACACATATTGTCGCAGTATCAGTATAAATATGGCTGTCCCACTTGCGACTTTCACCAGGGAAGAACAGCGTACTGTTATTCGGTTTTTGCGTAGTGAAGGTGTGAAACCTACTGTAATTCAGCGACGAATGAAGCTTCAGTACGGTGATGCATGTTTGTCCCAGAAGCAGGTCTACGAATGGAGAAGGAAGTTCGCAAATAGTGTGAGAAAATGGCTGTGAGCACTGTGGGACTTAACATCTTAGGTCATCAGCCCCCTAGATCGTAGAACTACTTAAACCTAACTACCCTAGGACATCACACACATCCATGTCCGAAGCAGGATTCGAACCTGCGACCGTAGCGGTCGCGCGGCTCCAGATTGAAGCGCCTAGAACTGTTCGGCGACTCCGGCCGTCGCAAATGGTGTGACTTTAGTGTAAGATGCTCTTCGTCTAGGTCAGGCACGAGTTGATGCAGCAGTTGAAGTGATAATGAAGGAAGACCGCCGAGTGACACTGAATGACATTGCAGCATGTTTACAGATTAGTTATGAGTCAGCACACCACATTGTCCATGATGTGCTCCAGTTTCACAAAGTGTCTGCAAGTGCCACGGCAGCTGAGTCCTGAAATGAGAGAACGACATGTTGATTCTTGTGAAGAACTTCTTGGGCGCTTTGAACGAGAAAGTGATGGCTTCCTTGCAAGAATCGTTGCTGGGGACGAAACATGGGTTCATTTCTACCTACCGGAAACGAAGAGAGCGAGCAAGAAATGGCGCCATTCCTCATCACCAAAACCAAAGAAGTTTCGGACAGAACCATCAGCAGGGAATGTTATGCTGACTCTCTTTTGGGACGAAAAAGGAGTCATATTGGGGCATTACATGCCTAGAGGGACCACTGTCACCAGTGTATAATACACAGATCTCCTAAAAAATCATCTGCGGCCTGCAATCAAATCAAAGCGAAGTGGATTGCTGTCAACAGGTGTCCTTTTGCAACATGACAATGGAAGGCCCCACACTGCCAGTATAACAGTTGCAACAATCACAGACCTGCATTTTCAGTGTCTTCCTCATCCACCATACTCACCAGACCTCGCCCCCAAGTGATTTCCATATGTTTGGACCACTCAAAGACGCAATGGGAGGAAAGAAGTTCCGTTCTGATGAAGAGGTTCGCCACGCGGTGCATGAGTGGTAGCGCGGACTACCAAAAGAATTTTTTTTCTAAAGGACTTTATGCAGTTTGTAAGCGCTGGAGGACTTGAGCGTGGGGGAGATTATGTTGAAAAGTGACAGAGCTTTGTACCACTTCTGCACAATAAATAATATTTTAAAAAAATATTTAAGGTTTTCATTTGACTCACTGTCGTAATTACGACACTGAAAACAATAATGTACTTTTAACAATCTAACGTGATTACAATTTCGAGCATCAGCTGTAGATGGTGTGTTTGCGACAGTGACTAATTGTAAGGGAATGTACGGTGCTCGCGCATGGTGCTCGCACGGTGATACAAAAGCGCACCGTGCCCGCGGACAGTTTCGCGGGCAGCTCATGTGCTTAGTCTTGCTGTAAACAACACCATCTCTTCACTGAAAGTACGTTGGCCATCGGGATTTAGTTCGAAGCGGGGCTCATCACTGGTACAGCTAGTGAGAAATAAAGTGACAAGAGAAAAGATACCTGTGCAATATTATCACAATTGACAGAAAAGAATGGCTTCTCACTGACTATCTCATCGCCGAAACGATCTACTCGAAACGCGCTGGCGACTGAATACCTGCTACTCGCGGCTGGTGGCCCCTCGGCTCGCACCTGTCCTCTGGCCGGCTGCCGCCGCGGTCGGCGACCGAGTAAGCTCCGTCCATGGTCAGCGCCGCGCCGGACGCACGCACACCGGGAAGGCACTGTTGCCTAGAATAGCCGCGGCTCTAATTTGCGTGCTGGAGCTCGTTAACGCGCGTCAACCTGACAGCCAGGCAATCACAGCGGCGTCGCCGCGGCGGCCCTGTTACCGGCGCGTCGCGTCGCGCCGCGGCGCCCACGCGCCGCTGACTGGGCCGAGGCTACCAGAGCGGTGTTTGGACTGCCGTAAGGTCAGGCGCCGAGCTGAGCGCTGCTTCCAGTCACCCGGATAAGGGTACCGCTTGGCCCCGCGTGCCGAGAACTGCAGCGCCATCCCCACCTGCTCTGGAAGGACGAGGCCAGAATAGCTCGACCTCACACCGACACAATGTGTTCATTTGCGTGAAAGTTATTAGGCTGGTGCATACGTTCGTAGCGTTCTTGTTTTGTATGCTGGTATTCCGGTTGCTGTGGATTTATTTTTTATTTGTAGTTCGCTGTTGCTGTTTCAGTTTACATATTGTCCTTTTGTTATTTGGAAATAGTGATTGGAAGAAAATGGAGAAATCTGAACATTACCGACATATTCTTCTGTTTGAGTTCCATAGAGGGCTGACTCCATCGGAGGCCGCCAGAATTTGCGCCGTCTATGTGGATAAAAGATGAGGGCTAGTAGAAATCCTAGGATAACTGAAGAAATATTGAATTTAATTGATGAAAGGAGAAAATATAAAAATGCAGTAAATGAAGTAGGCAGAAAGGAATACAAGCTTCTCAAAAACGAGATCGACAGGAATTGCAAAATGGCTAAGCAGGGATGACTAGAGGACAAATGAAAGGATTTAGAGGCATATCGCATTAGGGATAAGATAGATACTGCTTACAGGAAAATTAAAGAGACCTTTACAGAAAGGAGAACCACTTGCATGAATATCAAGAGCTTTGAGCGAAACCCAGTTCTAAGCAAATAAGGGAAAGAAGACAGGTGGAAGGAGTGTGTGGAGGGTCTGTACAAGGGCGATGTACTTGAGGGCAATATTATGGAAATGGAAGAGGATATAGATGAAGACGAAATAGGAGATAGGATACTGTGTGAAGAGTTTGACAGAGCACTGAAAGACCTGAGTCGAAACAAGGCCCCGGGAGTAGACAACGTTCCACTGGAATTACTGACAGCCTTGGGAGAGCCAGCCCTGACAGAACTCTACCATCTGATGAGCAAGATGTATGACACAGGCGAAATACCCTCAGACTTCAAGAAGAATATAATAATTCCAATCCCAAAGAAAGCAGGTGTTGACAGATATGAAAATTATCGAACTATCAGTTTAATAGCTCATGGTTGCAAAACGCTAAAGCGAATTCTTTACATACGAATGCAAAAAGTGGTGGAAGCCGATTTCGGGGAAGATCAGTTTGGATTCCTTAGAAATGTTGGAACACGTGAGGCAATACTGACCCTACAACTTATCTTAGAAAATAGATTAAGGAAAGACAAACCTAAGTTTCTAGCATTTGTAGACTCAGAGAAAGCTTTTGACAGTGTTGACTGGAATACTCTCTTTCAAATTCTGAAGGTGGCAGGGGTAAAATACAGGGAGCGAAAGGCTATTTACAATCTGTACAGAAACCAGATGGCAGTTATAAGAGTCGTGGGTCATGAAAGGGAAGCAGTGGTTGGGAAGGGAGTGAGTCAGGGCTGTAGCCTATCCCAGATGTTATTCAATCTGTATATTGAGCAAGCAGTAAAGGAAACAAAAGAAAAATTCGGAGTAGGAATTAAAATCCATGAATAAGGACATGGTAATTCTGTCAGAGACAGGAAAGGACTTTGAAGAGCAGTTGAGCAGAATGGACAGTGTCTAGAAACGAGGATATGATGAAGAGAAGTTTGTTGACATCGCGTATAGATTTAAGTGTGAGGAAGTCATTTCTGAAAGTGTTTGTATGGAGTGTAGCCATGTATGGAAGTGAAACATGGACGATAAATAGTTTAGACAAGAAGAGAATAGAACCTTTTGAAATGTGGTGCTGCAGAAGAATGCTGAAGATTAGATGGGTAGATCACGTAACTAATGAGGAGGTATTGTTTAGGACTGGGGAGAAGAGAAATTTGTGGCACAACTTGACTAGAAGGGATCGGTTGGTAGGACATGTTCTGAGGCATCAAGGGATCACCAATTTAGTGTTGGAGGGCAGCTTGGAGGGTAAAAATCGTAGAGGGAGACCAAGAGATGAATACACTAAGCAGATTCAGAAGGATGTAGGTTGCAGTAGGTACTGGGAGATGAAGAAGCTTGTACAGAATAGAGTAGCATGGAGAGCTGCATCAAACCAGTCTCTGGACTGAAGACCACATCAACAACAATGGAGATAACGCCACTGGAGAGAGCATGGCAAGAAAATTATTTTCTCGTTTAAGGAAGATCGTTTTGACATTAGTGACTCCACATTCAGGAAGACCTTCGAGGTTTGATGAAGATTGTTTAAACGCATAAATAAACAATGAGCCTCGTCATTCTACTCGTGAACTGGTAAATGTGATGACCTGTGGCCTTTGCCCATCGTTCGACATTTGTATGCAATGGGAAGGCTCAAAAATCGGTTGTATGGGTACCGCACAAGTCAAAATCACAAAAATCAGCAGGTGGCAAACGCGCAACTCTGCTTGCTTGTCATCAATTGGACCGTGAACAACACTGGCCATTCCTATCCTACATCGTTACTAATGTCGAGAAATGGTGTCTTCACGCTAACACAAGGAAAAGAAACGAATGGTTGAACCCCAGCAAAGCAGCATCTCCCTTCTCAAAGACCTGCGCCCATCTATAAAAGGTAAAGTTACGCCTCTGGTGGAACAGCGAGGGTGTGGTGTCCTTCGAATTATTTCAACGAGCTGTAGCCATCACCGTTCACATTTCTTGTCAACAATTGAGACATATTGCAGACGCAGTCTAAGAACAACGACCAGGAAGACTGTGTGATGTTACCTCACGATAACTGCCGCATGCATTCTGCCAGACTGGCTCAAATGGTTGAAATGGCTCTGAGCACTATGGGACTTAACATCTGAGGTCATCAGTCCCCTAGAACTTAGAACTACTTAAACCTAACTAATCTAAGGACATCACACGCATCCATGCCCTAGGCGGGATTCGAACCTGCGACCGTAGCAGTCGTGTGGTTCCGAACTGAAGCGCCTAGAACCGCTCGGTCACCGCGGCCGGCTCTGCCAGACTGACATAAAACTTAATGCAGGAGTTGGGTTGGAAAGTCACTCCGCATCCACCTCACACCTTTTCTGCTCTCAATCGAAAAACCTTGAAACGACTTCCTTTCCGGATCAAAATGCGCTCTGAACATGGTTCGACGAGTTCTTCGCCTGAAGACCAGATGATTTCTACAGTCACGAAATCGAATAGTTACCCAAGCATTGGCAAATTGTAGCAAATAGTGAAGGAGAATATATTATTGATGACTAAATTCCCTGTTATTGTATTTCTTGCGTGTATTAAACTTATGAAAAAAAAGAAACGCTACGAACTTATGCATCATCCCAATATTTTGCACTTATTACGTGACTGAGTTCGATTTAAGATGTAGGCCAACATCGGTACCCTACAAGCTACGTACTGCGTATCATGGAGGGCTTTCTTCTCGTTCATTCCACGGACGGCTCGGACTTACGCTAAAACAGGCAGAATCTGCTGTAAATCAGCAAATAACGTTTTTGTGAAACCAAAAGCGTGTAATATTTCTGTACAGACAGAAAAGACGATTTTAAATAAAAGCAAAAATCGACTGTACTGCAGTACGAAAAATGCTACCTTTTGTGATTGGGAACGTGCAATTTATATTCCTGCTGTGGAACATGATCCCATGAGCAAAAAACTGATGATTTCGTTTGTTGTTTATTACGGTATTTCTTCTTGATGAATCCACACTCTTTCACAAGAAAACTAGAGATGTTTTACTATCACCAGTGTTCGTTTAAGATAAAGAGTGATAAGCTATGTACTCCAGTATGGAAGACGTAAGACGTTACAATCTGAACAACTTTGGTTAATGTTGTCAAATAACAATTTCACATTGGTGGAAAGGTGAGTATTAGTTTTTTTTTGGTTGATGTTTTCTTTCAGGACCGTCAACACTCATCTTCTTCTTAGGAAGTATGTACTTAGAAGGTTTTGTTTTGAACGCCAACAGTCAAATAAAAGTATACCGGCAGCGTTTATTTTTCCACAACTGCTGCCGAATAAAAAGCAGGTGGCAGTGTAGTCAAGGGCAGCGTGGCTGTAAGAAGCGCGTCTGTTTCTTTCTTCCGGGGAACTCTCATTCCACCAATTCTATTTTCGTTTCTTTGACTTATTCCTATTGTTCCCCTGACCACAGTACATCCAGAAGCGATCGCCATTGTTCTGTGTTCACTGCAAGGTCTTGTACTGTGACCCACACTCTATCAGCTCAAGATCTTATTATCTTAACCGCTCTTCTGCGGGGAGTCCAGATAAATCCCGGTTTCTTTCCACAATTAGGCATCACCATATCATTCTGATAGACTTTAGATTTCTTCTTAGTGTATGGATTAAACGCTTACAAGTCGTTACCTTTATTTCCTCGTTGACACGACTGTCGAGTGACATGGAGCGAGGTGGACAATGTTAAGATATTGGATCCACAGTTGACAGGAAAAGAATCCAAATCTCCGTCCAATCATCGTAATGTCAGGGTACCATGGTTTTTGTAAATTAATCCTGATGATATCTGGAATGGTTCCTTCGTGGGCAACAATTTCCTTCCAGGTCCTTGCCACACTGAACTGGGGCTAACGACACAGAGGATACTCCGTACGCTTTCATTTCCAGTATTGTTTTCTCTGACCTTTCTGACACATTGTAGTGAGTTATACATCTGGAGGAGGGCTATGGGCAAGGTACTTCTTATAAAGTGGAATATTGGTTCAGTTCCACAAATAGTGAGAAGGAAGTATCGTTATTAAATGTGTTTTGTTTCGGGAGAACACAAACATATTCAGTTATAGAAAGATAACTGCAATAGATATGATACTTTTGTTGTCCTTGAGGTCTGAGAGGATTAGCTTATTGGACTTAAGGGCCATTACGTAGATGCTATTATCACGTTATTGATACTCATCCTAGTCCGAAATTATGAAGAGCATGACGAACAATGCTGCACTGTAACAACGTCTGCATAACGTTGCAGGTGAAATTCCTGGTGTCAGCTACAAAAGTAAACGAGTAGTGAAAGCTCAGCAACATATCAGTTTATATCTGCAGATAATCAAATTGTGAACAATATTTTCAGTTTCGTATAATTGATGTTATTTGCATTCAACAAATAGGAAATGACACACTGTTAAACTGTTACGGCCGTATCAGTCAAGCAAAAAATGGCTCTGAGCACTATAGGACTTAACTTCTGAGGTCATCAGTCCTCTAGAACTTAGAACTACTTAAACCTAACTAACCTAAGGAGATCACACACATCCATGCCCGAGGCAGGATTCAAACCTGCGACCGTAGCGGTCGCGCGGTTCCAGACTGTAGCGCCTAGAACCGCTCGGCCACTCCGGCCGGACTATCAGTCAAGCAGAAATACATTTCTACAGTGCAGCCAATTTAGTGCTGTAGCGGTTAGCACGCTCGAATCACATTTTGGAGGGAGAGTTCAAATCCCCGCATGGCTATTCTGGTTTAGATTTTCAGTTGTTTCTCGAAGTTGATTAAAGCGAATTCCGGTACAGACATTTCAGATGGAAACTGTCTATTTTTTTCACCACTCTTGTCCTATACGAGGTAAAGGTCCATCTGTTATGGTCTCGTCACCTATAGCCAGTTATACCTTACCGTTCTTTCCTTTTGCTGTAATGAACAGAGACGTTAGCGTGCTTTTGAGCCACAAAAAACCACCGCCATTTGTGCCTTCAGTGAAGTCAAGCGAGAGTTCACTGAGGGGCAGGGTTGAGGTCTGTTGCGTTTTCTGACGAAACCAGGCTCTGCCTCTGTGCCAGTGATGGCCGTGTGTTGGGTACGAAGAGGCCAGTTGAGGGCATGTAATTAACCTGTCTGCGTGCTAAACACACAGGACCTACACCTGGAGTAAAGGTCTGCAGCGCGATTTTGTATGATAGCAAGGGCTCTCTCCTGATTATCCCCCGCACTGTTACTGCGGATTCGTACGTCAACTGGTGATTCGACATGTTGAGCTACCATTCATGAAAAGCATTCCAGGGGTGTTTTCCAACAGGATAAAGCTCGCTCACATACCGCTGTTATAATCAAACGTGCTCTACAGGGTATCGATATGTTGCCTTGGTATGCTCCATCACCATCTCTGTCTCTAATCGAGCACATACTGGATATCATCAAACAACAATTCCAGCGTCATCCACAAACAGCTTTAACCGTTCCTGTATTGACCGACCAAGTGCAACAGGCATAGAACTCCATCCCACAAACTGATGTCCGGCAGCTGTACCACTCAACGCATGCACATTTGCATGCTTGCATTCAACGTTTTGGCGGTTACTCCGGTTGTTAATGTATGGGTAATCCACATTTGCAATAGCTTATCTCGAGCTAGATTAACCTGTGATCTTGAAATGTTAATCACTTAAATATGTTACCAAGACAAATGTCTTTTCGCAATTTCATTACTCTACATTACTACGCAGATATGGAAATATTTGAAGACTGTTTCTCTGACGCATTACAAAGATCTAAAAACAGTTTCAAATTATCGCGGTATTTCTCAAACGGTTTGTTGTATTTTAGGTAATATCATTCGATCACGGTATTATCTCAAGAGATAACCACTGACGTAGAATCTATCAACGATCTTGTCAACATTTCGCGCCAGGTTTCTCACGATAGTATCCGCACAAAACGAAAGAAGTCTGTACTCGGCGCTTTTAACTTATCGCATCGATCGGTGTACGAAACGTTTTTTACGCTAGTTTATCGCTGACCACTCAGTGTAAATATCGTGTAGGCGCGCCTCCATGGCTGAAAGCGACAAAGTATGATACTGTACTGATAAACCATGCTGAGATGTGCTGGACATGGAAGACATTTTAATCACATTAGCGTTTGGCAGACAAGTAGAGAAGACAAGATAGCGTGTACACTACGGTCATAACACTGTACACTAATGTAACTGAGTAACATTCAAGTTTCTCTGTAATGTTTCACGGATGGTGATTGCATTTTGGGATGCGGATGTCACTCTCGGCGACTTCATAAGTGTTATTCAGGAGGATTAGAATGTTTATTGGGACCTGTTTACATTGATTCGGATTCTGTGGTAGCAGACTACTAATACACTGACGACTTCATGCACTCTAACTATTAAACTGTAACCTATCTTCTCCTTGAGCGCACATCAGAATTATATAAGCTATAAAGTAGTAGGCGTATGAGTAAGTGCATACATTTAAAAAATAAGAGACACAAAATTAAAAGATAATAATATTAAATCCGTCATTAGCTTCGCACATTATATGAGTACAGGGAACATTTCACAATCATTAAACTCACTGAGAAACCCGCGTTATCGATCAATAACAAATTACGACGGACTGTAAGTGACAACGTAGAAGAATAAAACCGTAGCTGCATTGTATGAAGTTACATGTTCTTCTCGATAAACATGGAAAACTGAACAGAAAAGAAATATTATCTATCCTGGAATACACTTCGCCTCTAACATTAAAAAGTTTGTTAAAAAAGGATCAAAAGGCGTAGTGAAAATAATTCAACGTAGTCTTCCTTTAAAGGGGTACTCTGTTACATGTTGAGAACTCACAAACAAAATCAATCCCATCTTTCCGAAGTCATCCGATACCTCTTTTTCAGTTTGGATCGTAGTTAACGACCTGTTGGAGAATGACCTTCATTCCCGTGATGTGTCTCCCATTTTTAAGACAATTTTGAATTTTTTCATTAATTTCTTGGAATATTTAATTTTGTTCTAATCTCTTCATTTTTAATCATGTGCCTTCTTGTGTAGCCCTTCGTCCACCTCAGAAACCTCATCTCTGCTGTTTGAATATCATTTTTTTAAATTTTAAATTTTTTTTAAAAAGTAATCCAACTTTCCCTTGCACCATCACTTTATAGAATTTCATGGTGGTCTCGTTTTGTTCTTTATAGCCCGAAGTTCAACTAATAATACCACAGACAGACTGGAATCTGTGCATTTTATTTTCAAGGAATCAAAATCGAAATTTATATCACCGAATTACCTACAGAAATTTTGATCTGACTGGATATTCTCCTCTGGTCGTTATTTCCATTTTATTACTAGAACCCATTAAACTGTATTTCTTGCATATTTTGTTCAACTGGATATTGGTATCTGTAGGTCATCTTCATTCTTTCGACCAACAGCGACATCATTTCCAAACAGAAGCACATTAAAGTACTGATAATACTCTCCCTAAATTCTTTTATTTATTTTCCTTTCAACTTACGAAGAATAAAGTCTAATGAACATTAGAAAGAGTAGTAATAGACCACACCCTTGTCTTACAACAAAAATTGGTTCAAATGGCACTAAGCACTATGGTACTTTACATCTGAGGTCATCAGTCAGAACTAATTAAACCTAACTAACCGAAGGACATCACACACATCCATGCCAGAGGCTGGATTCGAACCTGAGACCGTAGCAGCAACGTGGTTCCGGACTGAAGCGCTTAGAACCTCTCGGTCACTACGGGCTGGCTGTCTTACGACATGGTTAGTACTATCCCTTCTAATTGATTCCTACATGCTGTTATTACACTGCGTATATTATTACAGACTTTTCACTACCATTTTTTAGGTGTTGATGATATCACCATTCAGACTGTCGATAGCCCTCTCAACGGCGATAATAACCATATGTGTTTCTCCATTAAATTCTCCGAGAAAGTTAGTGCAACAGTGGCGACCTGCGGAAATAAACTACAAACTGTGTACTTTAAGTTCCTCAGAAGCTCTACTGAGCCAGTTATACTTGACGTAAGGGTATCCGCGCTTATTTATTTAAATATGTCGAAAGCAATTATGTTTTTTCTGCCACAATATGTCAAAGGAGAGTTCTTAGTGACTTTGAATGGGACAAGAAAGCATAAGGCTACAAGGTGGGGCACTCTCGCTGGCGTTTCACATGAGTTTTGTATGCCTAAGAGGACCATCCTGTGATGTTACTGCGAACGAACGTCTCTTCCCCTCTTCCCATACCTATAAAAGACATGGTCTGTAACGCACGCTTCTGATTTGGAGATATAGGGTTCAGGACTCAGCGGACAAGGTGAGCAGAAACAATGAGGTCAGGAGAGGTCCCGCACAGCGGGCTTACATAGTGTTAGCGGCGCCTTGTGTATTGTTCCTGCTTCAGCTCGCGGGCACTACACAGCCCCAGCTAGGAACATTCTGATCTTACTGATAAGAGGATGAATCGACTCTTTTACTTTGATACCTATGATCCTGGTATCGATAACAACTGTGTAACGGTTTTATAGTATCGAAATACAGTGATGAGGGAAAGCAGTAGGACCACCTGCTTAATTGTTTGTTGATCCTTTGCAACGTAATACAGGAGCGATTCTGTGCGGCACGGATTCGACAAGTTCTCGATGGTTTTCTGAAGGAATGTGGCATCAGATGTCTACGCAAACGTCACACAGTTCCCGTAAATTACTAACCGGCGGTTTATGGGCGTGGAACATGCGTCCGATGGCGTCCCAGATGCTTCTAGTGGTTTCAGATCAGATGGATTTAGCAGCGGACATACCAACATCACTATCAAGCCTCTCAGGCCACAGTAGGACGATTACGGCCTTGTGACATGGGCAGTTAAGCCACTGGAAGGTGCTATCGCCGTCAGAGAAGACTTCGAGCAACAATGGGTACTTGGGGAGCGCAATAACTTTCACGTTGCCCACAGCTGCCGTGGTCCTGCGATTACTACCGCAGATCCCATGGATACCTAGGTTAATGTCATCGATAGCATAATACTGCTCCAACCGACCTGCATTGGTAACGCAGTGCGTTTCAAGCAGTCGATCGCCTGGCTGACGGTGTATGCGGTCACGACCACCGACCTAGTGTAACAAGAAACTCCATTGATTAGACCGGAAGATACGTTTATATCGATCCACGATGATCGAGTGCCGACTATAATCGTAACTGACGACATCGTTCGGGAAACATGGGAGCACATAGGATTTGTCTGCTGGGGAATTCCAAGCTCAACAGAGTGCGCTGACTGTGTGCTCTGAAACATGTGTACGAGCTCCAGCATTGTACTATGTCGTTAGATCTGCTACAGATCGCCACCTACAAGGGGCGTTTGAAAAGTCTGTGCAAAAATAAAAACTACTTACGTGTTTGGGGTAAACATATTTTATTTTTCGACATAGTCTCCTTTCAGAGTTATACACTGCTGTTCTAATTTGTTGATCCCTTCCGAATAATAGGAATTGTCCAAGTCTGCAAAATAGCTATTAGTTGCCGTAGTCACCTCCTCGTTTGAATAAAATCTTTGTCCCGTCGGCCGCTTCTTCAAATTGGATAACAAATAGTAGAACTAAGGGAGCCAAGTCTGGTGAATAGGGGGGATATGAAACGAGTTGGAATCTCATTTCCATTAATTTTGCGACCACAACTGCTGAGGTGTGTGCTGTTGCATTGTCGTGAAGGAAAAGGACTTTAGCGGTCAAATCACCTTTGTTTTTCTTGAAGCTCGGTTTCAAACGGTCCAATAACGACGAATAATATGCACCTGAAATAGTTTTACCCTTTTCCAGATAGTCAATGAGGATTATCCCTTGCGAATCCCAAAAGACAGTCGCCATAACGTTTCCAGCCGAAGGAATGGTCTTCGCCTTTTTTGGTGCAGATTCACCCTTGGTAACCCATTGTTTGGGTTGTTCTTTGGTCTCAGGAAATAGTAATGTATCAATGTTTCATCCACAGTGACGAAAAGATACTTAAAGTCCTGCGGATTCTTCCTGAACAGCTGAAAACGATTGTTGCAACACTTCACACTATTCCGTTTTTAGTCAGACGTGAGCAATCGCGGAACGCATCTTGCGGATAGCTTTCTCATGTCTCATGTTTATGCAAAATATTATGTAACCATTCATTCGAGATGCTCACAGTACTAGCAATCTCACGCACCTCAACTCTTCTGTCATCCATCACCATATCATGAATTTTATCAATGATTTCTGGAGTCGTAGCCTCCACTGGGCGTCCAGAAGATTCAGCATCACTTGTGCCCACATGGCCACTCCTAAGATTTTGAAACCACTTATAAACTGTTCTAATTGAAGGTGCAGAATCACCGTAATGTTTATGAAACTTCTCTTTAGTCTCCTGAGGCGTTTTGCCTTTCATAAAGTAATGTTTAATCACCACATGAAATTCTTTTTCGTCCATTTTTTGACAATCACTCGACTTCCTTGATTCACTCGAATGCCAAACACAAAGAAATATACCAATATGGCTGAAACTTGGTGTGCGTTCTTTCCAAAGAAGCTACTAACTAAACACGACCTCGATACGAGCCGGTGGTGCCATGTCTAGGACTTTGCACGGACTTTTCAAAGGCCCTCGTATTCTGCTCTACAGAGCGGAGATGCCTCCTACTTCCACGCCGTGTGACGAGGCTTCGACGTGAAACACCTTACCGCCTGCCCGTCGCTTCACTTCAACAACTCTCGATAGATGCTGATGACTGCAGCTCGCAAACTCGCAACCTGCTTCGCCGTTTCCGAGCTGTCTGTCCCCAGGTTCCGAGCCACGACGGTCTGAGCCTTGTCAGAGTCGTTTATGTCAACTGATTTCCCATTTTGAGGGCCTTCTCATTCATGTTCGCTTCACTTACTTAGACCCTTACTACGTCACATGCCAGCAACGTCACCAGGCGGCAATCAATATTACGAAATCTTATTCGGAAACTGTGAATCTAAACTGACTTCAACTACAGTATGAAAATTTGTGCCAGACCGAGGCTCGGATCCATATTTCCTGCTTAACTCGAGCGGTAACTTCAGTTACCCGAGCACGCCTCCAGGACCGCCTCAAACTTCCATATGTCACACTTGTCCACATCTCCTAATGCTCGCACATGCACTATGTGATTCCCGCCTGAAAGGGATATTGGATGTGATCGTCGTTTTAACCCGTGTAGTCATGCAATACTCGTAATGTTATTGTACACATTCTGTGTTGACAAATCACTTTTACAATGAAACTTCCTGGTAGATTAAAACTGTGTGCCCGACCGAGACTCGAACTCGGGACCTTTGCCTTTCGCGGGCAAGTGCTCTACCAACTGAGCTACCGATGCACGACTTACGTCCGGTACTCACAGCTTTACTTCTGCCAGTATCCGTCTCCTACCTTCCAAACATTACAGAAGCTCTCCGGAGCTTGTCCGCGAAAGGCAAAGGTCCCGAGTTCGAGTCTCTGTCGGGCACACAGTTTTAATCTACCAGGAAGTTTAATATCAGCGCACACTCCGCTGCAGAGTGAAAATCTCATTCTGGCACTTTTACAATGTTTTTTCTGGCATGGCATGCATGCGTCAACACAAACATTGTACAGTAACATAATAAGGCGGCATCCAGTCTCGCAACGGGCCATGGTCGTAAATGTTTTCATGCTTGAAAAATGTTACTTGTTTCTGTAGATATTTCTTTGAAGAATGTTGCAGTATTTTTGTATGTAGTATGAGTTTGTTAGATGGAAGAAGATCGTTTCAGTAATTCATGTTGCACTAATTTCACGCTATACTCCTGTTTTCTCATCATGCAGTTGCTCCTCATGTAACTGATGTGAATACTGATAACATTCTTTGTGCGACTAGTGCTGGACGTGTGTTGGCAGAAGACGCACGCACGTATAGCCATCTGTTGACAGCTGGCTGTGAACTCTTCAAAGTGATTGAGAGGCGAACAGTTCCATCACCTTACATTGCGTTTACACTCGCGATAAAGTTTGCCGATACCCTCCCGAGTTAAGGCGCTGATAATCGACAGAAATAGCTTGGATCCCAAAAAGTAAAAGTAACTTCGAACGTAAATGAGTATGGCTGGTTTGAAAATAACTATACTACAAAATTACATGACGTATCTGTAGTCAAACTGAGCAGCTTCATTGAAGGTGTGATGTTGTTCACCTTACTACAGCTGCAATGGAAACTCATTCTAGCTTCAGTGTATCAAAGATCAGTGGAAAGTGTCCTCCACAGATTCAACTCTTGCAGGAAAAACGGGAAGTAAACTCATTAGTATAAAAATAAAGCTTAAGGTAGAATGCAAATCTGAAGTAAAACGAAGACTGAAGCTTGTGTTAAGAATTAGAAATTAATCTCTACTATTTGAGAACTACGAGAAAATAGGTTAATGAGAGGGTAGAATCTGAATTTATGAATTCTTTTGAAACATGGACTTTGAACAGAAGAAGGCTTTCTGTTTGTTCCTCTACAGATGCAGTTAATAGGTGTTTCTGTGTCGCGTTTTATTTGTGTACTCGTTTAATTTATGTTCTCGTTGAAAAGACAAATGACAGTATGTGGTTTAATGTGCCGCCTTCGTACTTTTGAATCTAAAAAAAAGGAAATTTCCCAAGTTTAGAACTTACGCATGTTTATAATGTTTTTGGAAGCAGACATGCTCTATCGTTTCAGGGAGAAAAAGGCAGATTTAAAATTACACAGACGTCGTGGTAGACATTTCCAGAACACAAGCAGTCAAGACGCCAGTCGTTCCCTTCCAAAGGAATTTTCCCATCACTTGTGTTGATCTACTCAGGGAAACCACAGGAAACCTAAACCAGGATGACCAGATACAGATTTGAATCGCTGCCCTCCCGAATGCAAGTTCAAATGATTCTGAGCACTATGGGACTTAACTTCTGAGGTCATCAGTCTCCTAGAACTTATAACTACTTAAACCTAATCTAAGGACATCAGACACATCCATGCCCGAGGCAGGATTCGAACTTGTGACCGTAGCGGTCCCGCGGTTCCAAAGTGAAGCGCCTAGAACCGACTAGACCGAATGCAAGTCCCATGTTTTAACCACTCCACTGCTCCCTTTATCTTATTTCGTTTCGCATAAATACAGCGACTGAAAGTTGACGGACAAACAAATTAGCACACAAAAGCATCGTAATAATACTCACCTAGCAAAATAAGTGAATCTTCAGCAAGTCGTAGATGCGACAGTAAATATTGTTACCGCAAACTGGTTGCTGTGACAGACAAGAGGTAAGTGCTTTAACAGGACTTATTGTTGCACTGATTTAGTGGAACATACTCATCTGCAGAATCTACTGGGGTATCGTTAAAATAAATTGCTATAGGCGTGTAGGCACCGCGTGACAAAGTACGCGATACTTCGATCATTCAAGGTTGGAGAGGAATGTTTCTTCCTGACAGGATGACGAGCTCGTAGTGGGTTAAAGGCACAATCAAAGGATTAAAACACCAGCAATATCTGTACTTCGTTCAGATACTGCATGCTCTGATTATCACAGTAGGTGGCCTACTATTGTGGTCGCGGCTGCGACACACTTACACGGATAAAGAGCTCTCGTGTTTCTGCATAGCTGATAAGCTCTTGTTGTCCACATTTTTCACGCGTAGCATTATGGAGAATATGCTGTTCAAGCAATCCATCCTTGCTCATCCATATGTGTTGCTTGCAGTGGTACCATAGCTTTGATTGTGATATTAAAGTGCCTGTGTTATTCTGATTACGATTGCAAAGTTCCTTTGGACATGCATGCTTATCTACAGGAACAGGCGCTGCGGCGACTACAGCCGTTTTGAAATACACACATCAAAAACGTTTTCCATCACCCCGGTTCCTAAAATTCCTGAAGACAGACGTTGACTGAGGATATTGTATCACAGGCACAGTCCCTTTGACTGTTCAGAGATGTCACTAAACCCACCCAGAGATGTAAACAACCATGCATGAGCAGCACCTGTTAGATGGAGGGGGTCCGACAGCCGATCAGTTCCAGTCATTCCACCAGGTAGGAGGGACATGCCTCGTGTTGTCTGTAGTTCAACCACGTCTAGACAGTCAATAACGCGGCACGATCACGTCCGCATTGTTACTTTGTGCCAGGAAGGGCTCTCAAGAAGAAAGTGTCCAGGCGTCTCGGAGTGAACCAAAGCGATGTTGTTCGGACATGGAGGAGATACAGAGCGACAGGAACTGTCGATGACATGCTTCGCTCAGGCCACCCAAGGGCTACTACTGCAGTGGATGACCGCTACCTACGGATTATGGTTCGGAGGAACCCTGACGGCAACACCACCATGTTGAATAATGCCTTTGTGCAGCCACAGGATGTCGTGTTACCACTCAAACTGTGCGCAATAGGCTGCACGATGCGCAACTTCACTCCCGACGTCCGTGGCGAGGTCCATCTTTGCAACCACGATACCATGCAACGTCGTACAGGTGGACCCAACAACATGCCGGATGGACCACTCAGGATTGGCATTACGTTCTCTTCACTGATGAGCAACGCATATGCCTTCAACCAGACAATCGTTGGAGACGGGTTTGGAGGCAACCCAGTCAGGCTGAACGCCTTAGACACACTGTTTAGCGAGGGCAGCAAGGTGGAGGTTCCCTGCTGTTTTGGTGTGGCATTATGTGGGGCCGACGTACGCCGCTGGTAGTCATGGAAGGCGCCGTACGGCCATCCTCCGATCGATAGTACAACCATATCGCCAGCATATTGGCAAGGCATTCGTCTTCATGGACGACAATTCGCGTCCCCACCGTGCACATCTTGTGAATGACTACCTTCAGGATAACGACAATGCTCGACTAGAGTGCCAGCATGTTCTCCAGACATGAACCATATCGAACGTGCCTGGGATAGATTGAAAAGGGCTGTTTATGAACAACGTGACCCACCAACCACTCTGAGGGATCTACGCAGAAGCGCCGTTGAGGAGTGGGACAATCTTGACCAACAATACCTTGATGAACTTGTGAGTAGTAAGTTACGACGAATACAGTCATGTATCAGTGCAAGAGGACGTGATTCTAGGTATTATTGGTACCGGTGTGTACAGCAATCTGGACCACCACCTCTGAAGGTCTCGCTGTATGATGGTACAACATGCTATGTGTGGTTTTCATGAGCAATAAAAAGGGAGGAAATGATTTTTATGTTTATTCCAATTTTCTGTAGAGGTGCCGGAAGTCTTGGAACTGAGCTGATGCAAAAGTTTATTTGATGTGTATTATTTAGGGTAACTCTTCCCATTCTAAAAGGATATTATTGGCTCAGGAACGGGTGGTTCGGGCAGCAAGTGGTGTAAGTTAACAGACCTCTAATCGACCCCTGTTCACGAGTCTGGGTATTTTGACATTGGCCTCTCAATATATATATTCCTTACTATCATTTCTTGTTAACAAGATGAGATTATTCCCAATAATAAGCAGCTTTCACTCAGTTAATACTCGGCAGAAACCAAACCTGTATTTCGACTGGACATCCTCAACTCTTGTGCAGAAAGGTGTGTAGTATATTGCTGCATCCATTTTTAATAAGCTACCACTAGAATTCAAAAATCTTAGCGGTAACCCACGCGCTTTCACATCGAAACTGAAGTTTCCTCATGGATCACCTCTTCTATCCTATCGAGGAGTTCTTTGAAAAATCTGATTCTTGTTTTATTGTTGATTGCGTTTACTTAAGCTTATGGCTTGACTTTTCTCGGGTTCATAAACATATTATTTTTATCTGTTAGTAATTTTATGTTGTAATTTCATTTACTGACACGCTCCATGACCTTGGAGATTTGCTTCTCAATTTGATCCTACGGAACTTGACGTGTAAATAAAAAAATAAAAAAAATAAAAACGTAAATTTGACAAGAGCAGCCTACTTAGGGTGATCCATGCCAGACAATAGTCCCTGACAAATCGACTTTCATTCCTACAAAAACGTGTTGTCTGCCTGCTCATCAATACGATCCTCACGAAGTTGTAATTCTCTTGCACCGTCGTTCGCAAGCAGTGTCATCATTGGATTGTCCAATCGTATCCATTTTCTTTCAATCCTTCATACGTTTTTGAAGGTACCCTTTCAATTATCCCATTTTAAGAATGCAAAGAACACTTGTTCTACTACCGATAACCTCAAGAGTGCATATACAGGGGTGGCCAAAAATTATGGAAACAACAAAAACACAATACATTGCCATATTTAATATGACCTACGGAAACAGTTGGTATTTAGAACACCTTCCAGTCATTTCGGAAGTGATAAACAAAGGTCTTGTATCGTTTTCAAGGGAATCATATGCCATTCTTCCTTCAATATAGTGTTAAGTTTAGGTAACCAAGATGGAGGTGAACAGCTGTCGCCGGCAGGAGTGCCCGAGCGGTTCTAGGCGTTACAGTCTGGAATCGCATGACCGCTACGGCCGAAGGTTCGAATCCTGCCTCGGGCATCGATGTGTCTGATGTTTTTAGGTTAGTTAGGTTTAAGTAGTTCTAAGTTCTAGGGGACTGATGACCTCAGAAGTTAAGTCACATAGTGCTCAGTGCCATTTGAACCGTTTGATAGCTGTCACTCATCCATCTCTCTAATGCAACGTTCTTACTGTGGCGACAAAAATTCTGTGGAAAACCATCCTGTCTTAAACTCCATCACACTGCCTACAACACTTCTCCACAGACGGTTAACTTCGACAACCTGTGCAATTATAACAACAATAGAAAACGAATTTCGTAGCTTCTGATTAATAAACAGAACAGTGATTGTTGTTATTACGAAACTACTAGTGATGGAAATTACTGTGGAGCCTTTATAGGGTTCTGTGAATCTGTCTGTAAAAACGAAACCCATATACGTACTCTTTGTTGTCTGTCACTCTGTCTGGCCGAGAGTTAAGAACCCTTGTCCTCAGGAACGAGTAGACGTATGAAGCTGAAATTAATGTCACATATTAAGATCTACTGCCCCTTTGCGTTGTACACATTTTAAGTTTCTAAGTGAATTCAGTGAAAAGATAGGGAAATTTACGTCACATACTTTGGCACTCGAAAACTTACTCATTAAAACCTATAGGATGCTTCCCGTTGACCTTGAATCATTAAATTTGGCAAGTAGCAAGTTTAATAGTACAAATAAAGTAAAATCTGAAATTTGTTAAGTAGTAATTGTATCACATATAAAATCTTTTCGTATTATGAAGATACATTGCATTCATCATACGTCAAAACCATAATACACGAACATTACTGCATGCTAACATAAAATGGCATGTTTCAGTAACTAAATGAAAAGCGTTTTATTAAATATTCACTTTGCGTATATAAACTGAAGTTTTATGCTTGCTTCTTTTTCTAGGACCGGGCTAGTCTGAGGAACTACTGTTGAGATTTTGATACAGTCTTGGAATTCCCGAGATGGCCTATCGATATTGATAACGGACAAAAATCGTTGAGTTTCTGGATTGTCAGGATGGATGAACACTCTTTATACATAATTAAATTTGTGCGAAAAACCCCCGATAGTAGTCGCGCCTGGCCAATTATTTTTGAGAGATTATAGCGCCTGTATTTCACGAGACGCTGTCAATATGCTGTAAGAGAGTCGTTCATGCCGATAACACCGTCACCAGCACGATGTGTATGCCTCTTTCTGCTTACCAGTTATGTTAAAAATACCCATTATATGTTTAAATATCCATTATATGTTATATGTTGGAGGCACCATCGGTAGCTATGTAGAGTCTGCACAAGCACATCCAGTGCTGCGCGATCGTTACTGTCGCCATGGTGTTGCAGGTACTCTTCAGTTACATTACTCCTGTCCCTCCCACCTTCCCCCTCACCTTCCATCTTAAACACTTGAAAATTTTTGGCCCTATGTACTACGTGAATCTTGAGACGCTTTCGTGGACAGCAACAGTGGTAGATTCCCACGGACGATTGAGCGACAAGTGCTAAGAATGGGCTGGCGGAGATATATCTATTTAAATAGTTTGTTGACTCGCATTGTTCAACAACTTACCTTGGAGATACACGGTCTGTTTCTCACGAACACACACACACACACACACACACACACACACACACACACACACACACTTGCGTCACAAGTGCAGGCACACAAAGAAATGAGACAGGTGGAAATCGTACACTCAAGAAAAAGCGTAAGGTCCGGACGTTGCTACTGACCGTACAGCGCAGCCTTGCTCTCCGAGTCGGCGGCTGTCGGCGGTGCGCCAGTCACCTGCCCCCACGCGGGCATCGTCTCTCGCGCGGCCGGTAGCCGAGTGAACGGGTGGCTATCGCTGAACCTCGCTCGTATCGCTGATAACGCCGAGCGATGCTCTCCGGACGTAAATGAGCTTATCAGCCACTCATTTTCTGCCCCTGTCAGCTTAGGCCGTCTCGAGTGCACCATAAATTCCCGAGATCACGTAAATTAACGACACGCTATCAGATGCGGAACGGAAAGACGAATTCTTCACTTTTTCAACATAAATGCCCTTGAAACAATGGATGTTCGACAATTAGCAGATAATTATTATTTTCAGCATGTGACGATTTACAGGTAGTTAAAATCGTTGAAATGGGTCAAATGGTTCAAATGGCTCTGAGCACTATGGGACTTAACATCTATGGTCATCAGTCCCCTAGAACTTAGAACTACTTAAACCTAACTAACCTAAAGACATCACACACATCCATGCCCGAGGCAGGATTCGAACCTGCGACGGGAGCGGTCACGCGGTTCCAGACTGAAGCGCCTAGACCGCACGGCCACACCGGCCGGCAAAATTGTTGAAAGATCGTAGTCGGACACAGCAGTATTAATTTATTACACGCCTAGTTTCAGTCGTTAACCTTCATGCGCTCGCGCTAGAAATAGTAGGATATCTCACACAATATTGCAAACACATTTGTAATCGAAATTATTTATTTAACAATAAAATATACAATAGAATACAAAAAGGAAGCCAAATACCCAAATGAAAAACAAGAACATTTTTTAAATTGCAATGTTATGGGACTATATGATGTAATACTTAAGACTAGAATTATTCACTGTCTTGACCCGTCACAAGAAAAGCTAATTTTGCTTCGAAAAAAGAATTTTTGATTGAAAACGTCACAAACATTTCTGTCAGATGAAAAATGCTGGTCAGTCTGTATGTATTTCATTTTCGTTTTGAGGCTGACAACAATATTGCACGTAACTGTCGTGGTTGAATGTCGTAGACAGACGTTACTTCCACATTCTTTGCATTCTCGCTTTGTTTTTATATTCTTTTTTGAGCCACACAAATAACATATTCCTCTTCTTATAGGGGTTGATACAGCTGGATAAACTACATCACTCTCTCTGCAATTTTCCAAAAGTACTAACAAATCTTTTGATAAATGCTTCAATTTAGCTCATCAGTTCCAAAGATAACGCATGTAAGAATTGTCTCCCGTTTTTTCTTTCATATTACCTGTGTTGAACTGAAAAATGCGTAACGAATTTATTTCTGCCAAGTCAAGTAAGCGGAAAAATATACATGTAGGCCAACTTTGTGTTCTTCTTGAAATTGAAATTCTGGAGCACATGCACATTCACTACAGAATTGGAAGAGTCTATAAAATTGAGGAATTATAGGGGAATTACTTACATTCCGAAGTAGACGAGTAGAAGAAAGTCTCGTAAGCGCTTGCAAGGTGGTAACTGACCGTTTTTGTAGGTGCCGTAAGCGCTTGCAAGGCGGTAAACTGACCGCCGAACGTGTTCGGACCTATTTGAACTTGTCCTGAGAGGCAGAGAGGTGCGACTTGCACGAACTTTGAGCAGCATCTGTCGGAAAAAGGTGCAACTAGAGAATACATGTCCCTCCCGCCCCGCGCGACTGCTACGGTCGCAGGTTCGAATCCTGCCTCGGGCATGGATGTGTGTGGTGTCTTTAGGTTAGTTAGGTTTAAGTAGTTCTAAGTTCTAGGAGACTGATGACCATAGATGTTAAGTCCCATAGTGCTCAGAGCCATTTTTTCCCTCCCGCCGTCTCGTTACCTTTGTGGAGTAAGTATGGCGCGAAATTGCAAAAAGGCGGTCACTTCACCGCCCGCGCGAGCGTGTTAAGGTTGGCCGACCATCTTCAAGAGTGCACTTAAAATGAAAAACCAAAACAAAGCACAATGAATCGTTACAACAAAGAACGTAAATAACGTACTCAACATTTATAACCTGTTGCGACCTTACATTGTGAAATTGTAATGAGATGTGAGACAACTGATAATCACTATCAACCATCTTGGCGCAAGCCAAAGTCTCCATTTAACTGCAAATAAAGAGTATTTCAATTTTTCTGAATATTTTATACAGTCTTCTTTGGCCATAGGTCGTATGTGAAACATTTAAGAAGCTTAAACATTATGTTGATACAATGATGTATTCTTGCTGTCACTTACTCCTTTTATGTATCTATATGACGTTGTAAAATACCATGATGCTTTGTCAGCTGTTTACGAAAGGTTGTCATTTCGTTGCGAAGATGGTGTGTTCATTCTTATTGAACATTTTATTTTACGCAAGGCTGTAATCTATTATGATTTACGTCATATGCAAAATAGTTTATGTCTTCGTGTTTTCCACTCACTCTTCTTTATTTTGTTATTGAGTCAACGATATTAAGGTACCATCGACTGAGTGGTGCCGAAAACTGGCCCTGTGCTTCTATTTTGACCTGCGCCAGTTCCGCAGTCCGTGCTCGCTCATCTGCGTAATATGTACCTCTCTGTATGCGTACGATCAATCACTTAATTAACCCCGAAACTAATTAATAACGGATCTACACTATGTGATCAAAAGTATCCGGACACCCCAAAACATACGTTTTTCATATTAGATGCATTGCGCTGCCACCTGCTGCCAGGTACTACATATCAGCGACCTCAGTAGTCATTAGACATCTTGAGAGAGCTGAATGGGGAACTCCTCGGAACTCAAGGACTTCGAACATCGTCACGTGATTGGGTGTCACTTGTGTCATACGTCTGTACGCGAGATTTCCACAGTCCTAAATATCCCTAGGTCCAGTGTTTCCGATATGATAGTGAAGTGGAAACGTGAAGGGTCACGAACAGTAGAAAAGCATACAGGCCGATATCGTCAATTGACTGACAAAGACGGCCCATAGTTGAAGATGGTCGTAATGTGGAATAGGCAGACATCTATCCGCACCATCACACAGGAATTCCAAACTGCATCAGGATCCACTGTAAGTGCTATGACAGTTAGGTGGGAAGTGAGGAAACTTGGATTTCATGGTCGAGCGGCTGCTCGTAAGCCACACACCACGTCGGTAAATGCCAAACGACGCCTCGCTTAGTGTAAAGGGCGTAAACATTGGACGATTGAACAGTGGAAAAACATTGTGTGGAATGGCGAACCACGGTAGAAAATATGGCGAATGCCCGGTGAACGTCATCTACCAGCGTGTGTACTGCCAACAGTAAAATACGGAGGCGGTGGCTGTAAGGTGTGGTCCTGTTTTTCATTGAGGGGGCTTGCACCCTTTGTTGTCTAGCGTGACACTATTACAGCACAGGCCTCCATTGATGTTTTAAGCACCTTCTTGCTTCCCACTGCTGAAGAGCAATTCGGGGATGGCGACTGCATCTTTCAACACGATCGAGCAACTGCTCATAATGCACGGCCAGTGGCGGAGTGGTTACACGACAGTAACATCCATAACTGGCCTTCACAGAGTCCCGACCTGAATCCTACAGAACACCTCTGGTATGTTTCGGAACGTCGACCTTGTGCCAAGTCTCTCCTCAGTGAGCACTCCGTGAAGAATGGGCTTCCATTCTCCAAGAAAGCTTCCAGCATCGGATTGAACGTATGCCTGCGAGAGTGGAAGCTATCATCAAGGCTAAGGTTGGGCCAGCACCGTATTGAATTTCAGCATTATCTATGGAGGGCGCCACGAACTTGTAAGTTATTTTCAGCCAGGTATCCGGATACTTTTGATCACATAGTGTACTTCTGATGCGCAGAGGATGATGAAATTAAGAATTTACTATTTATTCGATGGGTATGCAGGAGATGTGGAAAACAGTGGTACGAACAGTGGAATACTCTCTGTATTTTGATTAATTTAAGCTTCACTTTAATACGGGTGTACTCTGATCTCTTATTCAGTTTGTATTTCTTGTGGGTTTTTAGAGTGACTGAATGGCAAGGCAGTCATGAACTACGGGGTTTTGGTTAGTAATCATTTTGCAATTTATTGATCATTCGTTAAGATCAAAACGGAAATCAGTTGCATGCATGACTGATGAACGTTAATTTAATATAGTCTCCTATAAAGAAGCCCTTACGAACAAAATTCATGTAAAATATCGAAGTACGAAGCGTAAAACAGTCAGGTACTGTCTGCTATATGGGATCAGAGGATCAAGTAGGGACGAGAAGGGGTTCATGTTCGAATGAAGGGTCTCACCCATTCTGATATAAATGGCTAAATTCTGGCCAAACCTTGACTGCGCTGGAGAATGCAGGGGTTGTAAGTTTAAACCTTGAGTGCGTTGGAGAATGTGTGGGTGGAAAGTTTACGTGGACTAGTGGAGCCTACGACCAACACATTTAAGGGTGCAAAAATATGTAAATCATTGAATGGGAGGAACTTTCCATAAATACAGGATGTTAGCGGTATAATTGGAGATATTGTGATCATGGGTACCTTAACATGTAGCCACATCAATGTATTTGTTGTTTTTCTCTGTGTATAAAAGTCTTTATGCAAACACACCAGGTAATTTATTACCTGCTGTTTTCTGGACGTTCGTCACTGCAGCTGTAACTGTAGCAGGCCAGTAAGTACAGACCAACTGCTTCACGTGATCACACCTCAACACCTGACGTGTTGCCCGGGGCAAATTAAACATTAATGGCTGCTCTTGCTCTTGTACTTGGAGGTACTAACCAACCTAAAACATACTAGTGCTAACAGCTGTAATTTTTAGTTTGCAAATCAAATAAATTAAAATCTTCGATAAATTCAGGAACCACGAAATATCCCAGATTATTGGTACTCATTAAACTCAGGAGGATGAGATCTAACGTTTCAACACAGCCATGGATTGATAATGTCGGATTGAGAACTACATGGTTTGCTGACAGCCAGGATACGGTCTAGTATTCACAAAGGAACTCGCATTAAAAGTAAGAAAAATACGACATACTTCGATATGAAAATAGCAAGAATATAAAAACACATCGCAAGTAACATCTTCCATTTTACACTGTCAGAAACACTTCGAAGTTTCAAGTTCAACAAGGTCAAAATTTCCTCCTTGTGTTGTGATTTTGCACAGTGCTGTGAACCGATAATACAGAAGGGCCCAATGATTCCTCTACTTTTTGCCATAACCAAGCTGACTTGCTTCCAGTTGTTTTCGTTACCCCTGGCATCAATTGACACTCTCTGATAAATGGCTAAATCTGAAGCGATGGGATCGTACTGTTTAGCTCAATACACAAAATAGCATCCCCTTTTTTATCATCGCCAATCCTGGTATTCTGTTGATCATACTAGTACATCTCTCATCTCAGCCTTACATCTACACCCACGGTGCAGCATCTCCCAACTCAACGAAACTTAATCAAATTCGTATCCTAGTTCCCGAAATCCACCCAGATATCTGCCCCACGTAATGAAATATAACAGACTCTTTGTTTCCCTTCGCATGTCAGGTCCCCTTGCTTTCCCACTGCAATGTTTAGCCAGGATCGATAACCAGCTATGCTGTCCACGCTACATGAACCCTTCAGATACCGCTCTTACCACCAACATAGCCCATCCACACCACATGAATCCTTCAGATACTGCTCTTACGACTAACATAGCCCATTCACCCTAAATGAACCTTTAAATACCGCTCTTACCACCAAAACAGCCCATTCACGCCATATGAACCCTTCAAATAATGCTCTTACCACCAACACAGCCCATCCACGCCACATCTGGTTCATGTCCCAAAAGTAAAACTGTCATCGGTTCTAAGGTTGGTTTGAATACTATAGAGCTTTAGTATGAGTGTTTCCCCTGGAGACGACGTGCTATAGCCTTCCTCCAATCTGAGATCCAGCTCAACCAACCAGTTATAGGTGAAGCTACAGTGTAACGACGAATTTGAACAGTGATACAACGTGATTTTTCTAGAATACCCTGCGCTGAGAAAATTTGGGTCCAAGACTAAGGTTACAGTCACCGACAAGATCATTAGAAACGGACCGCAAGCCTACATTTTAAAGTTTAGTCTTAAGGAGTTACTGTAGAATAGGTTGCATCAATGACTTGTATTCTGTTTCTTTCCCGGAACCAGAATCACTTTCATCGTGAAGAAGGCCCCAGTACTACACTTTAGCAACGTAACTCACGATGTAGGCTTGTTGATTTATTAGTGTCAGAAATTTCAAATAGGCTATTGAACCATTACAATGTTGTAGGACGTACACTCTGTACTGCTATATTCCACTGGAGTACTATTTCGGGAAAGGTAACTGCTGACTGTAAGTGTAATAATATGCTTGTGCTAAATGACGTCAGAATGAAGCGTGGATTCTAGGAACCGTCATCTTCGTATTATCTCATATCGGTGAAAATGATTTTCTGGAATATGCTTATGTGAATAGCGGAGTCTCCACACAGTATGACTATGAATCTGTTTTATAGTGATTACAAACAGAAGCGCATGCACTTTTCCTCGCGAGACTATGCTTGAGGCCAACTCAATCAATTATTATACATACTGCGTAATAAGCAATCTCTCATTTGCACACCAGACTCGGCATAGTGAAAATCAAATAATATTTCATACGGTGTTTTAAATTTATTAATTGCAGGTACTGAATCCACACTTTTTTGCGTTGACACTGCAGATGAGATTGACCTTTATGATGACTTAAAATCTTATCAACTGAATACTGGTTTATTCAACGGTAAGTTAACATTAAGTGGTTAAGCATCATTACCGGACGTAGTCTTTTTGCAAGTTGCTGGTCACCTATGAAAGCTCCTGTGATTTCGTAAGCTAGCTCATTGTCAGTCGCTGTGAACAAGCAAAGAGCATTAAACAAGCTGTTTCCGCAACACACCTACCTGCTCAATGAACAACAGAATTCGAATATGCTAATAGACCATGTATTTTCATTGAGAACGAGATACCAGCCACAACATCTTGGAGCAACACAACTGTTGCTTAGAAATAAGTCGTGAAAATGTAGAAACATTTCACCTTGCTGTAAACTTCATGAGTCTCCTATTTCACACCAGTTAGAAACAAAATTTTTCAGGGAAACTTGATATTAGCAACTGCCTACTGCAAGGAAGAAGATGGCGCAATCTGGTATACTAATGTTTTCCAGACGAATCACGCAACATCAACTTGTGGTTCCACTACACAGGAACTGCCTCGAACGTAATCTTCTCTAGCCTGACCTTTGCTGCTTGGGTCGTCGTGATCGCCCCCTTTGTTTTCTTCTCTTTATTGGAAAAAGAGAGGACAACTGACATGAACTGAACTTTCACCGTTTACTCGAGAATGTACACGAGAGGCACGATTGTAGTCCCGAAAGGCCTTTTTTTCTTCTTTAAGTTTCTTTGAAATATAATAGATTATGGATGACTCCATTAAAAATAAACTTCTAACTGAAACCAGTTTCAGAAAATTCCGTAATGGAAGAAATTGTCATTTGGAAATTAGTGTGAGTATTCATGCAGCTTTAATCCATAAGTGATTGTATTATGTTGACGTTGTCAGTGATGGAAAAGCAGACATGAAGTTCAGAATTGTGTTTGTTCAGTTTTATTTGCATCGTGTTTCATTTCAGTTTGATTGTTTGTAATTACTTACATTCTCTGAAGATTGCTTTTACGACAAACGCTAAGATGTGGAACATATCATTTGAAGAAAAACCTTAATCTGTGGTTGAAAACATTGCTGCCCTATCAGATATTTTTGTTTATTTCCAGTAGGTTAACAAAGAGATTTTCGCTTACGTACTGTAGTCACTTCTGAACAAAATTTAAGGTAGATTGAGAGGACTATAAATTACTTTTTAATCTACTTTCGAGCTTCGTAGTATTCTCAGCATTAGAAAATTTACTGTTAGGCATTGGTTAGTATTTTCAAGTACTTAAATAACACGTAGTTGTCTTAATAACTCAAATACATGTAAGTACGATCTTTTACGTATGTAATAAACGCTTTTTTTACCTAAGAAAAATTAACCCACAATATTATTGAATGAAAATGAGCAAAATTTGTCAATCAATTGATTTTAATGTTCTCAAAGTTGGTAGTAACCCATATGGAGATGAGACCTGAATCTTACGGCTTTAGTAGTTTTGTGGTGATATAAAATGGACAGCCCACTAAATAAGACCTTTTTACACTGTTTCTGCTTTCTGTTACTATATATCATTTATTGGAGACTTTTTTCTATTCTTGCCATTTGCAAAGTTTCAGCAGAGCTCATTCGTTCGGAACAAGTTACACAAAATACTGTTTTGCATTAATAACAGCTTCTGCTCGTACTTAAAGCCTGTATGGCACCACCTGAAGAATGTACAAGTAATTGAAGAGAATGAACATATGTTGTAGTTAATGGCATCTGATATTCAGAAAATAAGATGTAAAGCACTTAAGGAGGCGCAAATCTGAGATACCGTTTGGCTACTCAGTGCTGAGCGGATCGAGAGCACCACTTCAGTGAGTTGAAAGGATGAAAAACTAAGTGCTACGATTCGTCACGAATGTAGTGAACTAGTGCAGTGTTTCATAAAGCAGATCGCGAAAAGTATTTTCTAGGTGCCCAGTTCCGGGTGTTGGATGAAAATGTGCAAAATTCGTCAATTAATTGATTTTAACGTTCTCAGAGTCGGTAGTTATCCATATGGAGATAAGACCTGCATCTTACGGCGTTAGTAATTTTGTGGTCATACAATATGGGCGGTCAACTAAATAAGAACGTTACACGCCGTTATCTGCTTTCTGTTACTTTAGTGAGTTTATAGGAGACTTTTTTCTATTCTTGCCATTTGCAAAGTTTCAGCAGCAGACTCTTAGATATGCCTGAGACAAGGAGTACATGATACTTCTGCGTAGTTCAGCAAGAGTTGTACAACCAGTACAAGAGCTATTTCTTTTCTTTAGAGAATTCTGTTGAGAAAAAGTAATGTTCTCGGAAAGGACGAAACACATGTAACAGCGTTGTACAGACACATTTAGTTTCTACGCTGCATTTATAAATAGACAACGAATGCAGCCGAATTATGCTTGGACAGACACGATGCACCACGCACTGTACTGGCGCCTGAAGTATATTTTTATAGAAATGAACGTAAGTGCAACGGCTTTGAGGACAGAAATATCGACAAACAGTTTGTAGCCTAATATAGTGTGGGAAAGCCAGAATAATATTGTCTTGGTAAATGGATACAGTGTACGAAGAATGGCTTCTTGCACGCTACTGGTTGAGCTGTTATTTGCCCGAATTTAAGTTGGTTCAAATGGCTCTGAGCACTATGGGGCTTAACATCTGAGGTCATCAGTCCCCTAGAACTTAGAACTACTTAAACCTAACTAACCTAAGGACATCACACACGTCCATGCCCGAGGCAGGATTCGAACCTGCGACCGTAGCAGTCGCGATGTTCCGGACTGAAGCGCCTAGAACAGCTCTTGCACAGCGGCCATCCAACAACATTCCATACAACGAGTACTGTCTCAGTTACACATTCCTGTGTGAACATGCTGCGCATTGGACTTAAGTGGGGGCCACCGCGGCCCGCCCGAATTTAATTGCATGGTTGCTATGTTGGAGGGTGGGTGGCAGCGGGTGATATGTAGCGGTGAAACGTATTCGTATTTACTGCCCTGAAAGACGGTTCTTGAAGTTTCCAAAGCAGGTGTTCGCGATATATCTGTTTTCGACATTACTGCTACACTCGCTCGCCGGACCACAAGCCTGTGATAACTTTTAACGCTGCTCTTTGTATGCCGTCGATCTGATATGGATACCATACACTCGAGAAATATTCACTTTTTGGCCGAGAAAGATTTCTGTGTGCTATTTCTCTTGTAGACCAACCACACTTTTTCAGCATTTTACCAATGAATCGATGTCTGTCATTTATTTTACCTACAACTGAGAATGTGATACATTTCATATCTCTGCACACAGTTACTCCAAAATATTTGTGTGACATGACGGACTTTAGAGAATGTAATTCTTTAATCTTGGATTTCGTGAAGCGTACACTTTTTTTTTTAATTAGAGCTAGATGCTAGCGTTTGCACAAGCTGATAGTTTGCTGTAATTTATAACCGATATTATTTACTTATAGGTAACTACATCATTTTCGAAAAGCCTGGAAGTGCAAGAAATACTAGTCGCTAAACCTTGAACTTGAAGGTGATACTGTAGAAATGGAAGAGGACGTAGATGAGCATGAGACAGGAGATACGAAATTGCGAGAAGCATTTGACAGAGCACTGAAATACCTGAGTCTAAACAAGGCCCCGGATCCTACGACATTCTGTCAGAGATACTGATAGCCTTGGGAAAGCCAGCCATGATAGAACTCTTCCATCTGGTGTGCAAGCAGAATGTAGCAACGCCAGTTCCAAAGAAAGTAGTTGATTACATGTGTGAAAATTACCGAGATATCAGTTTAATAAGTCACGGTTGCAAAATACCAATAGAAGAAACGGCAAGTACCAGAGTTGCTGATGTTGTAATTCTGTCAGGGACAGCAAAGGACTTGGAAGAGCAGTTGAACAGAATGGGCAGTATCTTGATTTGAGGACATAAGACGAACATCAAGAAAAGGAAAACGAGGATAATGGAGTAAGTCGAAATAAATATGGTGATAACTTTTACAAGCAGTGGCGATTCAATTGCTGAGCTATGAACATAGCATAAAGTTGAGGGAAACCAAACTAAGGATTTTCTTTTTTTTGAGTCATCAGTCTTCTGACTGACGGCCAGCCACGAATTCCTCTTATGTGACAACCATCTCACCTCTGAGTAGCAAAAGCAATCTCCGTTCCCAGTTGTGTGTTAAATGTAACTGAATTTTCTTTCTTAACTGAAGGTCTATGTTTTATACTAGTAGTCTTCTCTTGGCCAGGAATACACTAAGGATATGAATCGGAAACATTTTCCAGATCACTCCTACATCGAAGGAGGCGATGCTAAGCACCCTCATTACCTTTTCCAATGGTCACATAGAGAAATCCTGGTGTACAAACTGCTGTGCAGAAATGGCAGTGTTGTTAATCGAAGGTTCTATGTCACTGAGATAAATAAAATCAAGGAGATGAGGGGAAGATCAACGATTGACGTTCGTCGACGACAAGGTCATTAGAGACGGAGCACAAGCTAGACAGAGCTGGCAAAAGAAATCTGCAGTTTGCTTCATGAGCGAACCATCTCAGCATTTGCCTTAATTGATGCAGAGTAACACGTGGAACGCTCGATGAGTGATTTGAACTCCGTACCGCTGAGTGCGAATCCAGTCTAACGTAGGCATTCACGGCTGGAAATGTCACAGTCGTTACAGTACTCCAGGCTACTATGTCGTGGCCGGATGAATTTCCTGTTATAACTCAACGTTTAACTCCTATATGCTGAGGACATCTTCAAGGTGGGTTGTACGAGAATACTGCTAAAAGAACAGTAGAAAAAAACCGAGCGAGGTGGCGCAGTGGTTAGCACACTGGACTCGCATTCGGGAGGACGACGGTTCAATTCCGTCTCCGGCCATCCTGATTTAGGTTTTCCGTGATTTCCCTAAATCGTTTCAGGCAAATGCCGGGATGGTTCCTTTGAAAGGGCACGGCCGATTTCCTTCCCAATCCTTCCCTAACCCGAGCTTGCGCTCCGTCTCTAATGACCTCGTTGTCGGCGAGACGTTAAACACTAACCACCACCACCACCAGTAGGAAAAGTGTCAAAGAAAACATGAAAGAAATAGGTCAAATGTTTTGTGAAATGATTCAGCTAAAAATAAGAAATAAAGTGTAGCCTCCTCTGTTGTGCATGATTTCGAGCATTATTCAAAAACGGCCCAAATGTTCCTGTGATCTATTTTATTTCTTATTTTTAGATAAATCATTTCGCAACACATTTGAACGACTTTCTTTCGAATCTGTATTTTATTTTTACATTTTGTTAAGAAATCAAGATCTTCTTGACCACTCATTTGCTTTTCTAGTGTCTTCTATTCTCGAAATGTTCTGAATTTAGTACTTGTTCTGAAAAAAAAAAAAACCGTTTTGACTGTTGAATTTTGACTGTTGAATATTACGTATGTGTAACTTTGTAAGCGAAAAATAGCTAGATCTCGTGAAGATGAAACTATGAAATCTCATCTGTCTTTTTAGTGTCTGTTGATATAAAAATGCCCTAAATTTAGTACCTGTTCGAAGGAACCTATTTAAAAAATCATATATCACTCCATTTTGAACGCAAAATAACTATGCCTTGAAGAGATGAACTTTTTGACATCTCATTTGCTTTTCAAGCCTCTTCTATTTTCGAAAGTTCCTAAGTTTAGCACTTGATTCGAAGGAAGAATTTTAACATTTAAATATCACACCAATGTAACTATTTTATGAGAAAAATAGATATGCCTTGAAGAGACGAACTTTGACAGTACATTAGCAACAGCTGTTCGTGAAATACAGGGTGGTTATGATTAAACGTTAGCTACTTGAGGGGGCCCCATTAGAAACGAGTGATCGTAGGACAAAAAACTTTGTGGCAACAATTGTAAGGACATGCGTAAGAGAAATAACGAATAAACCATTGAAGGAAACATTTCAATTTCTGTGTGGGACGTCAACATTTGTTGTTTGCTTACCATGTTTACGTTCCAGGTTATAAACGTTGTTCAATGCAACGACCATCTGTTGCCAGAAACATCTCAGGTCTTATTTGGCTACAACCCTCTCTATACTCAACCACACGTCGCTGTACCAGTTCTGTCACCTGAAGGGCATTCTCAAAACTACGACTAGTAACAACGCGAATTGTGCAGAGCACAGACTGAACGTGTTTACCGCAAAAGTTTGGTATCCGTATAGGAAATAGTTTTCCGTCTTCACTAGCACAAGTAGGGAAAATTTGATTATAGCTACCCTGTACTGCAATTTTCCAAGTTTTTCTTAATTATCCTGATAACTTTCAAGCAAATAAATATTTTCAAATAAGTTATGGGAATGCAGCTGCATGACGTCGACGACAACCGCCATATCTCCACTGGAGATCGCACTGTCATTTTCAAGATGACAGCAGAATTTAAAAAAATGGCTCTGAGCACTATGGGACTCAACTGCTGTGGTCATTAGTCCCCTAGAACTTAGAACTACTTAAACCTAACTAACCTAAGGACATCACACACATACATGCCCGAGGCAGGATTCGAACCTGCGACCGTAGCAGTCGCACGGTTCCGGACTGCGCGCCTAGAACCGCGAGACCACCGTGGCCGGCAGAGCAGAATTCCACGCAGAACTTAAACAGAAACCTCCATCTCTATTTACAAGGTTACTTGCTAGCTCGAAGCGCTCTCTCCCTTGTCAAATAGATGGACAGAGCTAATGCTATTTCAGTCGTTGTTCAGTAATTTTCTCCATTAGTAACTTCTGGCGTCTGTCATCTTTGGTCGGTGTGGTGACGTTAGTGTTCACAGTGTGTGTGAGTGTGTGTGTGCGTGTGTGTGTGTGTGTGTGTGTGTGTGTGTGTGTGCGTGTCATCTTTCCGGAATTACTCTGCAAATCGAGATTTCAAATTTCCTTGCACAGCGGTTTCTTGCTGCAGTTTTGTCTTGAAAATGAAAGGGTGATCTCTTGTTTAAAATTAGAGCACATGGGCGACTGTAGAAGGGGAGGAAGAGAGAGATCAGCTCTTATGTAACGTGGTTTTCACCCGGGAAACAACCGGATTTGATTTGATAAGATTCAATTAGTGGCAGCGGATCTTATTGAAGGGGCCATAGAGGTTTTAAATAATTTTAGACGGATGGAGGAGGACGTGAAACTGAATGGCATCCAGATTCTGTTGCTGAAGATGTGCACCAGTCTTCCAACACTGTGTGGTAGCAATAACGGACGACAGCAACTGACGAAGGCCAACTGGGCTTGAGTATTCAATGTGACGTCACGACTCCTCACGGAAGCACTTTTTCTTCGGTGTGTTTTTGCTTTTAGGTGGCTTTAATTGTCGAGTGCTAGTAATAGTGTTCCATAGATTTCGTGTTTGTTTTGAATACAGTCAGAGAGAGTCCCTTTAGTCAGCCATAGTGCCAGTAGTGCTAGTGTTTGTTTTGAATACAGTCCAGAGACAGGTAGTGCCATTTTTATTGTTTTCTACAAGAAGTGGTTAGCAATCACAGTCTAGTGAATAATCAGTCGCCTTTAGTGAATTAGCAGTCTAGTTAAAAGTTGATTAAATCTCTTCAGTAAATTGATTCCTTAGGATGGATAGGATGTGTGACTGCTCTGTACGGACGCAGGAGGAGCTGGCCACTCTTCGCGAACAGCTGAGCGTGTTGATGGCCACGGTCAGCCGTCTTCAGGCTGCTGCCTCGGAGTGTAGCGGCAGTGGGGAGTCTGGTGCGTCGCATGGTACACCCCAGGTGTTACATGCTTCACCCACTGTCCCTGCTGTCGAGACATCTTCGCGGGTACCGGGCGCGGTTGGGCCACCCTCTCCCCAAGGGGAGTGGCGGGTTCAGCGGCGTTCGCGGCGCACGAGGCGGAGGGTCAATGTGGAGGCTGGCCGTGTGGCATCACCCGCTCTGCCTGTGAGTGGACATGTGGCTGCTCCTTCAGCAAGGTCCGAGCAGGCACACGGGGGCAGGGGTTTATTAGTTATTGGGAGCTCCAACGTTAGGCGGGTGATGGAGCCCCTTAGGGAAATAGCGGAAAGGCCGGGGAAGAAGGCCAGTGTTCACTCTGTCTGCTTGCCGGGGGGTCTCATCCGAGATGTGGAGGAGGCCCTACCGGCGGCGATAGAGAGCACTGGGTGCACCCGACTGCAAATTGTTGCTCATGTCGGCACCAATGACTCCTGCCGTCTGGGTTCAGAGGTCATCCTCAGTTCGTACAGGCGGTTGGCGGAGTTGGTGAAGGCGGAAAGCCTCGCTCGCGGGGTGGAATCAGAGCTAACTATTTGTAGTATCGTTCCCAGAACCGATCGCAGTTCTCTGGTTTGGAGCCGAGTGGAAGGCTTAAACCAGAGGCTCAGGCGATTCTGCGGAGAGCTGGGGTGCAAATTTCTCGACCTCCGCTATCGGGTGGAGTAATGTAGGGTCCCCCTGAATAGGTCAGGCGTGCACTACACGCCGGAAGCGGCTACCTGGGTAGCGGAGTACGTGTGGAGTGCACATGGTTTTTTTTTAGGTTAGAGAATTCCCTCCCTAGGCCCGACAAGACGCCTCCTGAGACGCGGCAAGGCAGGAGTAGGCAAAATGCAACAGGGAATAACAATATTAATGTGCTAATAGTAAACTGCAGGAGCGTCTATAGAAAGGTCCCAGAACTGCTCTCATTAATAAACGGTCACAACGTCCATATAGTACTAGGGACAGAAAGTTGGCTGAAACCACATGTAAACAGTAATGAAATCCTGAACTCAGATTGGAATGTATACCGCAGAGACAGGCTGGACAGTGAAGGGGGAGGCGTGTTCATAGCGATAAGAAGTGCAATAGTATCGAAGGAAATTGACGGAGGTTGGAATTGTGAAATTATTTGGGTGAAGGTCACGGTTAAAGCAGGCTCAGAAATGGTAATTGGATGTCTCTATAGGCCCCCGGGCTCAGCAGCTGTTGTGGCTCAGTACCTGAAGAATAATTTGGAAAACATTTCGAGTAGATTTCCCCACCATGTTATAGTTCTGGGTGGAGATTTTAATTTGCCGGATATAGACTGGGAAACTCAAAAGTTCATAACTGGTGGCAGGGACAAAGAATCCAGTGAAATATTTTTAAATGCTTTATCTGAAAACTACCTTGAGCAGTTAAACAGAGAACCGACTCGTGGCGATAACATATTAGACCTTCTGGTGACTAACAGACCCGAACTATTTGAATCAGTTAATGCAGAACAGGGAATCAGCGATCATAAAGAGGTTACTGCATCGATGATTTCAGCCGTAAATATAAATATTAAAAAAGATAGGAAGATTTTTCTGTTTAGCAAAAGTGACAAAAGCAGATTACAGAGTACCTGACGGCTCAACACAAAAGTATTGTCTCAAGTACAGATATTGCTGAGGATCAGTGGACAAAGTTCAAAACCATCGTACAATATGCGTTAGATGAGTATGTGCCAAGCAAGACCGTAAGAGATGGGAAAGAGCCACAGTGGTACAACAACCGAGTTAGAAAACTGCTGCGGAAGCAAAGGGAACTTCACAGCAAACATAAACATAGCCAAAGCCTTGCAGACAAACAAAAATTACGCGAAGCGAAATGTAGTGTGAGGAGGGCTATGCGAGAGGCTTTCAATCAATTCGAAAGTAAAGTTCTATGTACTGACTTGGCAGAAAATCCTAAGAAATTTTGGTCCTATATCAAAGCGGCAGGTGGATCAAAACAAAATGTCCAGACACTCTGTGACCAAAATGGTACTGAAACAGAGGATGACAGACTAAAGGCCGAAATACTAAATGTCTTCTTCCAAAGCTGTTTCACAGAGGAAGACTGCACTGTGCTTCCTTCTCTAGATTGTCGCACAGTTGACAAATGGTAGATATCGAAATAGACGACAGAGGGATAGAGAAACAATTAAAATCGATCAAAAGAGGAAAGGCCGCTGGTCCTGATGGGATACCAGTTCGATTTTACACAGAGTACGCGAAGGAACTTGCCCCCCCCCCCCCCCCCTTCTTGCAGCGGTGTACCGTAGGTCTCTAGAAGAGCGAAGCGTTCCAAAGGATTGGAAAAGAGCACAGGTCATCCCCGTTTTCAAGAAGGGACGTCGAACAGATGTGCAGAACTATAGACGTATATCTCTAACGTCGATCAGTTGTAGAATTTTGCAACACGTATTAGGTTCGAGTATAATGTCTTTCCTGGAGACTAGACATCCACTCTGTAGGAATCAGCATGGGTTTCGAAAAAGACGGTCGTGTGAAACCCAGCTCGCACTATTCGTCCACGAGACTCAGAGGGCCTTAGACACTGGTTCACAGGTAGATGCCGTGTTTCTTGACTTCCGCAAGGCGTTTGACACAGTTCCCCACAGTCGTTTAATGAACAAATTAAGAGCATACGGACTATCAGATCAATTGTGTGATTGGATTGAGGAGTTCCTAGATAACAGAACGCAGTATGTCATTCTCAATGGAGAGAAGTCTTCCGAAGTAAGACTGATTTCAGGTGTGCCTCAGTGGAGTGTCATAGGACCGTTGCTATTCACAATATACATAAATGACCTGGTGGATAACATCGGAAGTTCACTGAGGCTTTTTACAGATGATGCTGTGGTGTATCGAGAGGTTGCAACAATGGAAAATTGTACTGAAATGCAGGAGGATCTGCAGCGAATTGACGCATGGTGCACGGAATGGCAATTGAAACTCAATGTAGACAAGTGTAATGTGATGCGAATACATAGAAAGATAGGTCCCTTATCATTTAGCTACAAAATAGCAGGTCAGCAACTGGAAGCAGTTAATTCCATAAATTATCTGGGAGTACACATTAGGAGTGATTTAAAATGGAATGATCATATAAAGTTGATCGTCGGTAAAGCAGATGCCAGACTGAGATTCATTGGAAGAATCCTAAGGAAATGCAATCCGACAACAAAGGAAGTAGGTTACAGTACACTTGTTCGCCCACTGCTTGAATACTGCTCAGCAGTGTTGGATCCGCACCAGATAGGGTTGATAGAAGAGATAGAGAAGATCCAACGGAGAGCAGCGCGCTTCGTCACAGGATCATTTAGTAATCGCGAAGGCGTTACGGAGATGATAGATAAACAGTGGAGGACTCTGCGGGAGAGACGCTCAGTAGCTCGGTGCGGGCTTTTGTTAAAGTTTCTAGAACATACCTTCACCGAAGAGTCAAGCAGTATATTGCTCCCTCCTATGTATATCTCGCGAAGAGACCATGAGGATAAAATCAGAGCATACCGACAATCCTTCTTTACACGTACAATACGAGACTGGAATAGAAGGGAGAACCGATAGAGGTACTCAGGGTACCCTCCGCCACACACCGTCAGGTGGCTTGCGGAGTATGGATGTAGATGTAGAAACGGAATTTCAGTTCAGTCGGTAGCGAGATAGTGTGTGCATCGGACCTTCGGAAAAAGTGCAACCTTCCTTGAAGATTTCCTCCATAGACGGAAAGGAAACGTTGGGTTTTAACAAGAGATTCATCTGATCACGACATAACAGTTCGGAAAATTTTAGCAAGTGCAACATTTCCGACCCTGAATTTTTACATTAGACTGTATTTGCATTCGTACGCCCAGAGTCAAAATCTCTCATCCAGCTTTCATTGTATTTCGCCGCTCCCTCAAGTGTTTTCATTACTCCTGTTAAAATATTGTTATTTATGTTTCGTGGAAAAAAGAGGATATTTAAATGATGAATATGAAAATGGCAATTTCATTCGCTTAGAGCTTAATTGTTCATGCCTCGGTGTGGTGCAATATGTGTAGGTTTTATAATTATGTAAACTCTGATTATAAATGCTCTCATTGATTCTTTTTCTTTCAGAACAAATGTAGTCAACTGTGGGTGACTTAAAACTCAGTAAGTTCCACGAAATATTGTTTATAACGCGTTTGAAACCAAATAACAGAAATATCTACTTAACCTGAAGTGAATCGCTACTTTACTGAGCAAACAGTCATATGTTTACTTTTACTAACCCTTAAAGCTCTTATTATGTTTTATTAATTTATTTTTTATTATTGAAAGAAGAGAACGGTGAATCATTGAAATGAGGTGATTATTAAAAACGATAGACTGTTTCGTTGCGTTCCAGGAGACATTTAATTCCTGCCAGCCGCTGTGGCCGAGCAGTTCTAGGCGCTTCAGAGTGGAACCGCGCTACTGCTACGGTCGCAGGTTCGAATCCTGCCTCGGGCATGGATGTGTGTGATGTCCTTCGGTTAGTTAGGTTAAGTAGCTCTAGGTCTAGGAGACTGATGACCTCAGATGTTAAGTCCCATAGTGCTTAGAACCATTTGAACCATTTTCAGTAGTGCATCACAGCTGACCACTAAGGCCATTTGATCAAAAGTATTACTTACCTGATTAAAGTATTGGCAAACCCCCCTATGCAGTGCGGAAAATACCACTAGATGTCACGAAAGGCGGACCCGCCAGTATAAAAGGAAGCTGGGACTACTTTGTTGTCAGTAGAGAACCAGTGACAGCAGAAAGGGTCAGTCAGGAAAGCAAAGCTACTTCGAACGTGGACTAATCACTGGATGTTACGTAACAGATCCATCAGGGCCATTTCAATCCTCCTAGTTCAGCCGAAGTCGACTGTTGATGATGTGACTGTGAAGCGGAAACGCAAAGGAACAACAACAGCTAAACGAAGACCAAGGAGACCTCATGTTCTGACGGACAGCATTGCGGTGAGTGAAATGAGCGGAAGAATCACTCGAGTGTTAGCAGCTGTCCAGATCCCATATTAAAGTGCATAGGAGACTGAAAAGAATATGGTGCAATGGTCTATGATCTCTCTTAAGTCAGTTCTAAGCGACGCTTGAGAGGCTGTAAAGAGCAACGTTACTAGACAAAGGACCGCTGGAAACGAGTGATTTAGAGTGGCGAATCACGCTACACCCTGTGGCAATCCGACGGATGGGTTTGCGTTTGGCGAATGCCTAGGGAACGTTCCATGCTATTCTGTGTAGTGCCAATAGTGAAGTGTGCAGGAGCCGGTGTCAACGATAAAGGGATGGGGGCCTCGTAATTAGGTTGAAGTCCCTTTGTTGTGTTACGAAAATGTTAAATGCAAGAGAATGTGAATGCATTTCACAACATGGTTTACTGGGTTTACTGCGAATAGCAGAGGAACAGTTCGGATACGATATTTTTTTTTATCAGCATGATAATGCACCCTTTTATAAAGCAGCGTCTGTGAGGCAATCGTTTACGGACAATAACGTTCCTGAAACTGAGAACTGCTCAAAGTCTCGAACTGAACCCAATGGAACGCATTTGCCTTTGTGATGAGTTAGAAGATTATTTCGCTTCCGACCTAAGTGGCAAACAACATTATCTTCTCTGTATCTGCAGCAAGCTGGGATTGGAATAGATTCGCAACGGTTATTGTAATTACCTTCTCTGATTCAATACGCGATGCATTTCCTTTCAGTTGTAGTTCTCTGAGCGCTCCTTCAACCCTTGTTGGTAAAATGGGCTGCCATTCCTCCACAGACATTCATAAACCTCGTTGAATATATTTCCAGCAGAGTCCAAGCTATCTTAAAGGCAAAGGGTGGAGACACCTCATATTAATGTCCACTAATAAATGTCCTCATACTTTTGGCCATCAGCGGTTTGATGACGCCATAACGGCTCTTGTCATTTTTTCCCCACAATAGATTGTTTCCTATCTCCCATCCCAGTTTGAAGTTTCCTTTATAAAAAGCAAAGTAATTCAGTAAGTGATGTATTTCCTTTCAATTTTGATTCTCTGAGGGCGCCTTCATCCTTTGATGGCATCGAAAACATGAAGTCGATCGAAAAGGTACCCTCCTGGCACGCGTCTCAAATGTCTTCCCTGTTTGCTATTACTTTATGAAATGGAGTAGGGTCGACAGCCTTGTAATCACTCGTGATATAAGTGTTTAACAATGCTTTCTCCTAATACTTTGCACCTGACGTCGTGTCTAACAAAATGTGCCATGTCTCTCCGTTGAATCGATTTTTATGTCCGCCAACGAATTTCACCTTTCAGGAGAAGTACTGTGCAGTAGTCGACGATTGCCCAGGAGTGTCTGGTACTACCAAATACTTAGTAGAAATTTTAAAAGAGCGTTAATTTACATTTAAAGGCAGTAATTGTGCCTCACTGTTCGTATTTAGTGTATGCAAGAGAACGAGTCAAAACTGTGTCGCAATTGACTTAGAGCGTTGCGGAAAATATGGGACTTTCGAATTCTGCCTTTCGCAAAAGCTACAGCGCTCCACCAAAATAAGGATAAAGTGTGAATCCAGTGATTACACTACTAATGATGAAAAATGCAGTCGTAAAGAAATATTCGTAACCTAGTTATATATTGCAGATCTGCATTGGCACAACACACCGTTTACAAGTACAGAAGAGTAATACGAATTGTAGGCTAAATCAGAAACCAGTGCAAAATGAAACTACCATTATAGCGTATGTGCGGCAAGAGAACAAATCATATGGCAGACAGGATTTACGTGAGTCTCTGAAGAATAATATGAGAGACAGCTTCTACCAGAACCAAATGTATACATGTGTAAACTATCCGACAAACGCTCCTAATGAATAACTGAATAACACGTTCCAAAATAACCAATAGGTTAAATGAGCTTTATCACTTCGTCACTGAACAATGTACACCTGAGATGCAGAAAAGATGCAGTCAACATTCTTTGGAAGTAATGAATAAGCATTTTTTTGGTATTAGAATAAAGCTTCTGGTACAAAGGTCACATACCTCTTCAGATTTTATAACGTTCCGTTACGCTAGGCATTCGTATAGTATGGTACTTAACAAAGTACTCTGTGAGATGACTTTCATACTTTCAGTGTCTTATACGTTGTTGTTGTCTAATCCTTGTGGATTACAGGTAAGCTGGGCACATAAGAAAATGCAGTTGTTTGTCAGTCATCAGCCACTTCCGCTACCGACGAATACACTGTTGTTCGAGGGAAATCTGATCTGGTGCTAGCAGTCTCGTCCGTGAATCAGTAAGTGGATACAGATCACAATAGAGGAGAAAAACGACGTTAATTACTCGAATCACGTTTCTTGGTCTACTGGTGCACCTACACCACTTTCACTTGTCTTCGGACCAGACCTTCGCCATGTCACAGAGACTTAGTGTCTTTGTCTGCCATAATACACTCCTGGAAATGGAAAAAAGAACACATTGACGCCGGTGTGTCAGACGCACCATACTTGCTCCGGACACTGCGAGAGGGCTGTACAAGCAATGATCACACGCACGGCACAGCGGACACACCAGGAACCGCGGTGTTGGCCGTCGAATGGCGCTAGTTGCGCAGCATTTGTGTACCGCCGCCGTCAGTGTCAGCCAGTTTGCCGTGGCATACGGAGCTCCATCGCAGTCTTTAACACTGGTAGCATGCCGCTACAGCGTGGACGTGAACCGTATGTGCAGTTGACGGACTTTGAGCGAGGGCGTAAAGTGGGCATGCGGGAGGCCGGGTGGACGTACCGCCGAATTGCTCAACATGTGGGGCGTGAGGTCTCCACAGTACATCGACGTTGTCGCCAGTGGTCGGCGGAAGGTGCACGTGCCCGTCGACCTGGGACCGGACCGCAGCGACGCACGGATGCACGCCAAGACCGTAGGATCCTACGCAGTGCCGTAGGGGACTGCACCGCCACTTCCCAGCAAATTAGGGACACTGTTGCTCCTGGGGTATCGGCGAGGACCATTCGCAACCGTCTCCATGAAGCTGGGCTACGGTCCCGCACACCGTTAGGCCGTCTTCCGCTCACGCCCCAACATCGTGCAGCCCGCCTCCAGTGGTGTCGCGACAGGCGTGAATGGAGGGACGAATGGAGACGTGTCGTCTTCAGCGATGAGAGTCGCTTCTGCCTTGGTGCCAATGATGGTCGTATGCGTGTTTGGCGCCGTGCAGGTGAGCGCCACAATCAGGACTGCATACGACCGAGTTACACAAGGCCAACACCTGGCATCATGGTGTGGGGAGCGATCAACTACACTGGCCGTACACCTCTGGTGATCGTCGAGGGGACACTGAATAATGCACAGTACATCCAAACCGTCATCGAACCCATCGTTCTACCATTCCTAGACCGGCAAAGGAACTTGCTGTTCCAACAGGACAATGCACGTCCGCATGTATCCCGTGCCACCCAACGTGCTCTAGAAGGTGTAAGTCAACTACCCTGGCCAGCAAGATCTCCGGATCTGTCCCCCATTGAGCATGTTTGGGACTGGATGACGCGTCGTCTCACGCGGTCTGCACGTCCAGCACGAACGCTGGTCCAACTGAGGCGCCAGGTGGAAATGGCATGGCAAGCCGTTCCACAGGACTACATCCAGCATCTCTACGATCGTCTCCATGGGAGAATAGCAGCCTGCATTGCTGCGAAAGGTGGATATACACTGTACTAGTGCCGACATTGTGCATGCTCTGTTGCCTGTGTCTATGTGCCTGTGGTTCTGTCAGTGTGATCATGTGATGTATCTGACCCCAGGAATGTGTTAATAAAGTTTCTCCTTCCTGGGACAATGAATTCACGGTGTTCTTATTTCAATTTCCAGGAGTGTATATTCGCAAAGAAGGTCTCTCTACCGCATCCATCTGATTCCCGACTTAGTTCCTGAGACATATAGGACTTTTACTATTTTCTTGGAAACTTTGTTCTGTATCAGTTAATCGTTGCGCAAGATTGCTGGTCAGACGCGGTATATACAATAGAAAATTGTACTGAAATGCAGGAGGATCTGCAGCGAATTGACGCGTGGTGCAGGGAATGGCAATTGAATCTCAATGTAGACAAGTGTAATGTGCTGCGAATACATAGAAAGATAGATCCCTTATCATTTAGCTACAAAATAGCAGGTCAGGAACTGGAAGCAGTTAATTCCATAAATTATCTGGGAATACGCATTAGTAGTGATTTAAAATGGAATGATCATATAAAGTTGATCGTCGGTAAAGCAGTTGCCAGACTGAGATTCATTGGAAGAATCTAAGGAAATGCAATCCGAAAACAAAGGAAGTAGGTTACAGTACGCTTGATAGCCCACTGCTTGAATACTGCTCAGCAGTGTGGGATCTGTACCAGATAGGGTTGATAGAAGAGATAGAGAAGATCCAACGGAGAGCAGCGCGCTTCGTTACAGGATCATCTAGTAATCTCGAAAGTGTTACGGAGATGATACATAAACTCTAGTGGAAGACTCTGCAGGAGAGACGCTCAGTAGCTCGGTACGGGCTTTTGTTAAAGTTTCGAGAACATACCTTCACCGAAGAGTCAAGCAGTATATTGCTCCCTCCTACGTACATCTCGCGAAGAGACCATGAGGATAAAATCATAGAGATTAGAGCCCACACAGAGGCATACCGATAATCTTTCTTTCCACGAACAATGCGAGACTGGAATAGAAGGGAGAACCGATAGAGGTACTCAAGGTACCTTCCGCCACACACCGTCAGGTGGCTTGCGGAGTATGGATGTAGATGTACTCGTACATGTAGATAGCCTGCTATGGCTCATTAACGCTATCGACCAGAACGTGGTGGTGAATTTCAGTGCATGGGTGAGGCTATGCCGAGTTGCAGCGACCGTCTGCGGCAGGGACTTAATATTTCACACCAATTTAATACTTAGTAGCTGCTTATTTACACATAGTCACACTCTCGCTAACACATGATTTCAGTGAGTATCCTTTCGTTTTCAAACTGCTTTCCCACCTCGCTCCGGTCTTAGTCGAGCGTTCACATTGCATGTCGGGCAAGGCAACTAATGTGGCGTCACAAGTTCGTTGTGGGCCCCATACTTCTCGTGGACCTCGGGCCATGCTTCTTGAAGTCACTTGCGGTTATGCCATCAAGCGAACTTCACACCAATTGACTCAGTCTGCAGAAGCTTCCGTCAGTAAATTCTTTTGTAAATCATGCCAGAAAGTCAATTGTTGAATGACCATAAAGTCAGTCAGCAGGTGAGGGCGGTCTATGAGCGATAACGATCGCAGTCTACTCTGACGGAAAAGAATAATAGATTTCTAACAAGTGATAAGCTTACATCTTCTTTATGCAGTGTTTTAATTATTCTGTCACCCGTCTTACGTCTTCTCAGACACACGGAACTTGTCAGTTTTGTGCCACTGGCCAGCACTAATCTGCTTTTTCGTTTGCTGTTGAGGCTATAAGCGACAGTCCGTGTTTCTCACTTCACTCCGGTTTCTCGGAAATTAGTTCCCGCCTCCGTCGGTTCGTCTGCTTTCGCTATTCAGCTAAAAACAATCGATTTCCGAAGTCGCGTGACTTCATTTTATAAATTCGTTTTAGCCGTGCTTGGTTCCAGATTATCATAAGAAACGCAAAAAAAAAAAAAAAAAATACTGTAGTGTGTTCAATAGACAGTGCCTTGTCACAGAGTCATCTCTTGTGCTCCCTCTTCTTAAGGTGTTCGTTTGGACTTAACGTCCGTCAGAGGAACTACGCGATATCTTCTGAACCCCGAAACTGGCTACGAGCCACATGTTCATTTATGCTAATAACAGCACAAAGGATTAATCTTAATTCAACACATACCTTCTTCTTCTTGAGAACTATGTCGTATTTCTGGAAACTTCCTCCAGAGCAGACAATTTTTGGGCCAATTTATGTTTATGTCTGTGAAGAAATCCATGATAGTTTCTGTAACAACCTGCTACGTAATATATCGATGCTATGCAAATGCAGTTAAGGGATTTCTTTCCTTAATTGCAAGTTCTTTGGAATCTGATAGAGTCAGAAGTGCTGCTGACAGAAACGCCAGTCGTAAATCTAAGAAGGTTAAAATGCAAGTACTCAACATGGGAGTTTCTAACTGCTTAGTATAGTAACAGACCTATATCTCATATCTCTGTAATGTATCTGATCCATTCTCTTTCCGGGATGTGACTGTAAGAGAACGCATCAAACTTGGGTTCAGAAATTTTCTCTCGTCTCACAACGACAATTGCAAAAGATAACAGGGTACCGAGACCGGTATGAGATTTACCAACTGGGTCACACTGTTTCCATTCGCCACACTATCTCGTCACAGTAGTCTGTGTTCAGTAAAGCACTGATTCTGGTGAAAAGTGAGGTGTTTACTCTGTAACAGTTAACGCTGTTTATGATATGCTGCTGCCCAATTAACATAACAGTATCAGCTAACGTCTACAGACAATATTCTCAGACATTGAATGGTAAGATACTGTATTACAGCGTCAGACAGAAATACTGTAATTAGATGATTTGCTGTCGCGACATTCACATCTGCAAGACACCTGCAAATCAGTTCTTAAGCAGAATTTAGTCGAATTATTCAAAGAGATATGCGTTTCACACAGTTACAGCACAAGAGTCTGAAATCTTGGAAAATAATCTGCTTTCGTATCTATATGATTACCGTCGCTTTAAAGAAAAAGGATTAGCGTGGCCAACCAATCGACGTCTTAGAACATGTTAAGCTATATTACCTGATACCCTCATTAGACTTTATCTTGACAAGTGCTCTCAATTTCATAACTGATAGAAATTACGGGATAGTGATCCCTCTTGGGAACTCACCGATAGCTACTGTCCGTCATTTGAACTGCCCGTCGACGCCTAATGCCCGAATGCACTCGAGTGTTGCATTATCAATCCTTTGGCCAACTGGTTTTAACATTATCGTTAAGTTGCAAAGTATATGCTCAGTTCATTTTTCCTTAGTTGTGGAAGGGTGTTCCTTGTAAAAATCATCAGTACTGCGGTTTGACATCACGGCTGTGTTGATTCTAAAGTACGGGGCGTTTCAGAACGAATGCACGGGTTTTAAGCATCGTTATTATTACATCCGACCTAGAGTTACAAATGATACACAAAATGAAGAGCAACTCAGTTTTTCTTACAAGTGCTCAATGCGCGAACAATTCGTCACATATCGAGTCGATAGGCACGTTCTTCACAAACCTTGATCAGTGTGTCTGAAGTACTTGTTGGAACAATGCTGTTTCTAAAACGGCATAGATCAACCGGCAGCGGAGGCACATGTAGAGATCCTTTATGAATCCCCAGAGGTGAAAGTTCCTGGCGTCAGAATGTGCGTGACGTGGAGGTGATGCAGAACAACATCTGTCATCGGGCCCCTAGCAGCCAACCCAGCGATCGGTTACAACATCGTTTAACCATTTGCGCACTGTGTTATGTTATTAAGTCGGTGCACTATCTTGACGCCAAATAAAACAGCTTCTTTCGTTTGAGGAAAGAGCCATAGTTCTAGCCCATCCAGATAAGAAACACCAGTTACAGTTGCTTCAGCGAAAAATAAAAAATGGTTCAAATGGCTTTGAGCACTATGGGATTTAACATCTGAGGTCATCAGTCCCCTAGACGTCTCCAGCCATCCTGATTTAGGTTTTCCGTGATTTCCCTAACTCGTTTCAGGCAAATGTCGGGATGGTTCCTTTGAAAGGACACGGCTGATTTCCTTCCCAATCCTTCCCTAACCCGAGCTTGCGCTCCGTCTCTAATGACCTCGTTGTCGACGGGACGTTAAACACTAACCACCACCACCACCCTTTGTCAAAGTCGCTTATCTCAACCAATTTTCCCACTTGCTGTCCACATCTTTGCTAAGATGATACCCCGTGTCTGTTCCGCATGCACACTTTTGTTGCGGCGTCACGTGCCCGCTACGGCTACCAGGCAGCATTCAACGGGGAGGTGGGCAGTGGTCATAATGTTTAAGGATTATCTGTGTAAATTAGGTAGATGTAAACATGAAAGGTTTAATTGATATGATCGTGATAAGTTACTAAAGCCGTACTTATGAAGATATAATTCATCCGTTTTGTTAGTAAGCCATACTTTAGAATGTGTGTGTATGCGTGCGAGAGAGAGACAGAGAGAAAGCATTAGTGGTTAGCGATTTATCGACGGTGTCACTGGAGATGGAAGACCCGACCGATCCCTGCATTTATCTTAATCCACTTTGAGAAACCATGGACAGCGATACTTCCGAGGTCTACACTAGCAGGCCTACACAGACAAAAAACAAGACGCACCGCGAAGGAATTATCCGAATGAGTCGGAAACCGCACAAGTAATTACAATTTCAGTAAAACTGGGTGATTTATTCAAGAGAAAGAGCTTCACAAATGATAGGCCGTGAAAGGTGGACGACAGTGAGGTTGGTAGCCCACCACTGTCCGGGGCGTCTTCAGACACGTCTTCAGCCTGGGATCTTATTAACGGGGGCAGAACTGTCCAGTGAGGAGTCCTGATCTGAACTGATCTCTGACGACCGGCGAAGACATATGTGGAGGCGAACCGATCAGTGGTGGGCTGCTGTCGTCCACCATATACGTCCTGACAACCAGGGGTGATGGTCTGGGGTGCCATTTCTTTTCATAGCAGGATCTCTTTGGTTTCCATCCTCAACATCCTTACAACACACCGGTACGTGTACGATATTCTAGGCCCCGTTTTGTTTCTCTTCTTGACAAGCTATCCTGGGCTTACATTTCAACAAGACAATGCCCTTCTGCAATCGGCGAGAGCTTCTACTGCTTCTTTCGTGCTTGCCAAACCCTATCTTGGCCAGAAAGACCTCCAACCAGCTCTTTGAGGATTTAACGCGCCAGTTGGACAGAATTTTGCACGATATTCAACAGGAGGATATCCAGCAACTCCGTCAATCAATGCCAAGCCAAATTGCTTGCATAGAGGGCAGAGGTGGACCAAAGCAGCACTGCCTTCCTCCACTTGTGAAACTCTTTCTCTTGAGTAAAAGATCCAATTTTTTGATATTATCATTTGTCAGTCTGCACATGTACATCAGACCTACCACTTTGCGTCTTTCGGGTAATTCCTTCGTGGTGCAGTCTATTTTTTATTTTTATTTTATTTATTTTTTTTTTTTGGCTTAGAAGGGGTGTGTATTGTAGCCACTGTGCCATTTCGCTCGGTGTGAGAGAAAAAGGAAGAAGAAAAATCTCCACTCTATCTCGGTTGATGCTGAAGCCCATCACAGCTGTTTATCTGTTTAGTTGTGTTTCAGATATTGCTTTCGAAACATCTTTAAAAACTGCCCATCCAATATTCGAGACATTCAGCGATAGCGAAGATATCTGACATTAAGGAATGCAGGAACTGATGTTTACAGAGACACGACGTGATGGATGACGGAATAATTTATCAGCTACAGAGAACAAACGTGCCCGTTGAATCACTTCCCATCAGTCATATTTTTTTCTTTTCTTTCAGCCTCGCTAAAACGCGTCTTCTAGTGCCATTTTCAGTTCATTGCGTACAAATTCATGATGTTCCTGTTGTTCATAATGATTTTTTTAGATCTTGGTTTCGATACTTGTTTAAAAACTGCCCATCGAATATTCGTGACATTCAGCGATAGCGAATATATCCGACATTCAGGAAAGCAGTAACTGATGTTTACAGAGACAAGACATGATCGATGGCGGAATAATACATAATCAGCTACAGAGAACAATGTGCCCACTGAATCACTTCCCATCAATCAAATTTTTCTTTCCTTTTAGCCTCGGTAAAACGTGTCTTCTAGTGCCGTGCTCAATTCATTGTGTACATATTCGTGACGTTCCTGTTGTTCATATTATTTTTCGTCAAGTACTGCTTGTGCTACACATTCCGCCAAAAAAGCTCCGAAACTGATATTATTCCTGGCGTACAAAAGCCGTAAGCGCAGTATCAACGGTGGAAGTTCGAACTGACAGCTGTAAGCAACAGATGCGCATTCGACCAATCATTAGTCAGTAGGCAGTGATAAGTAGTGGACTTTCTGCATTAGCGAGTCAACGTTGTTGCGTCACAAATCGCAATGAAGCAACGGTCAGAAACTCGATTTGACGTTCTACTCGCTAAATCGGCTATGGAGGCATCTGAGTCCGTGCAAAAGGCTTACGGCGGGAGCGTAATAAGTCACGTTCGGCTGTTTAATTCACTCGAACGTTTTAAAGGACAGGTGTCGTTCGAGGACAATGAGAGGTCAGTGTGTCCGACGTAAAGTTCGCCTGGCAGAAAGACTGAGAAAATTCTTGATCTTTTGAAAACTGACCGTCATCTCTCACGCAGAGCTATCGCTGAAGAAGTGAACGTTTCTAAAGGAAGTGTTCAAGACATTCTTCTGCGTATTTTGAAGGAGAGAAAAGTATGTGCTAAGATTGTCTCATTCACCTTGACTCCCGAACAAAAGCAACATGTGGACGCTGAGGTGCTCTCACTGAAATGAAAAACGCGAACAATTTTTTTCTGTATAAAATCATCATGGGTGACGACGAGGTGTTATCATCACGAACGTACACAAAACGCCAAAGTCAGAATGGGTAGTGTCTGATGGTTCGCCAAGTCCGAAGAAGGTGCGATTATCAAATTCGAAAGTGAAGACAATGCTGATTGGCTGTTTTGATGTTCACAGCATTACTCACAGGCAAATTGTCCCTGCCAGCACCACTGGAAATTCCCAGAATTATGTGGGTGTTGTGGATCAGTTGTGCAAGAGGATTCAGAGGATTCGTCCGCAGCAGTAGAACTGGAGGGTCTTTTTTTCCAGCTCAGACGGCTGCAGTTGTAGTGCAGTTCCTAGCGAAAAGAAGTGTTAGTTCTCAGCCACCATCCATATTCACACATTTGGAGCTTTGTGACATTTTTTTAGTCCCAAAAATTAAAAAATCGTATCAATGGCCACCGTTTTGACGACATACTCGACATTCAAACCAACGTGACACTTGAGTTGAACAACATTCCAAATGGTTCAAATGGCTCTAAAAACTATGGGCCTTAACATCTGAGGTAATCGGTCCCCTAGACTTAGAACTACTTAAACCTAACTAACCTCAGGACATCACATACATCTATGCCCGAGGTAGGATTAGAACCTGACACCGTAGCAGCAGCGTGGTTCCGGACTGAAACGCCTAGAACCGCTCTTCCACAGCGGCCGGCCAACAACATTCCATGTAACGAGTACTGTCTGAGTTAGACATTCCTGTGTGAACATGCTGCGCATTGGACTTAAGTGGGGGGATACGATGGAGAAACCTGAAGCATTAAAACCACCATCTTAATTATTCTCCGTCTTTTAATGATCCAATCTCGGAAGATTTGATCTTAATATCCCATAGATGGAGAGGTCCTTAGAGATGGCGTACTTCCTCACCTGAAGAGGAATGGGGAAATATGGCCAGTGGCCATGGCTGTTGGCATCAATCGATTTAGAAAAACAGAAAATTAAACCGAGGCGACTGCCTGGGGATTTGTATGATGAGCCAACATCACTGCCATACGTTTGTGCACGAAGTTGGTTTGAGGCACGGTTGCGGAAAGAAATTTCGTTCCCAACATCATGTTGGCAGGGTGAAGAGAATTAATGGGTCGCAGTATCTGATCACTAGACTGTGTATTAATGAGCGGGGTCAGATTCCAAATCTCGGTGCTGAGTCCACAAGCACAACGCTCTACTCCCCACTCGGTGCCCTCTTCCGAACTAAACAGTTACGCTTAAAGACAGCTGACATGAAAACCGATAAAGTGGCATTAACTAGGAGACGTGATGCAATGAAGAGTAAATTCTGAGCCGATATCTGCTTTTCCATTTGAACTGTTCGACGACCACCGTCTTCCATTCGTCAAGGAAGTCGAGAGCAAAGGTGTTCATCTTCGTACATCTCAGCCTCGGAGTAATAATATCTTTATTTGCTTACCAAAGAGGTGATTTTAAGGCACTGTGGAAGGCTGCAGTAATGACAGTTCTATTGCAGCAATGAAACGTGACATGTATAGGAATTAAATGGTTCAAATGGCTCTAAGCACTATGCGACTTAACATCTGAGGTTATCAGTCCCCTAGACTTAGAGCTACTAAAACCTCACTAACCGAAGGACATCACACACAACCATGCCCGATGCAGGATTCGAACCTGCGACTGTAGCAGCAGCGCGGTTCCACTCTGAAGGCCCTAGAACCGCTCGGCCACAGCCGCTGACAGGAATAAAATGTCTCCTGGAACGCAACGAAATAGTCTATCGTTTTTAATAACTATCTCATTTCAATGATTCACCATTTCCTTCTTTTAATAATAAAAAATAAATTAATAAAACATAATAAGAGCTGTAAGGGTTAGTAAACGTAAACATATAATTGTTTACTCAGTAAAATAGCGATTCACTTCAGATTAAGTAGATATTTCTGTTAGTTCCAAACGCTTTATAAACAATATTTCGTGAAACTTACAGAGTTTTAAATCACCCACTGTTGACTACATTTGTACTGAAAGAAAAAGAATCAATGAGAGCGTTTATAATCAGAGTTTACGTAGTTATAAAACCTACACATATTGCACCACACCGAGGCATGAACAATAAAGCTGTAAGCGAATGAAAAATGCCATTTGCATATTAGTCATTTAAATATCCTCTTTTTTCCACGAACTGTGGCAACAAACATTATGGAACACAATAACGATAAGTCGAGACCAGAAGAACATAAAACTGTATAAGACGTTTATTGAGGAGTATATCCTACAACCTCCGTTAGACTGCATCGGGATGATCAGAGATTCGTAACCAAAGTCATAGAACCAGAAGGTGAGTCTTTGATTTTCGACACATGAAGATAATTTGTGGACGGACCGAAAGCATAAAAATAGACTGGAGTGCTTTTGTTAAACTAAATAGGGTTTTCAGACTAAAGCTTCTGAATTTTCTGCCAAGGAAGCACCTGTCACCAGTTTTTATTTGTAGCAGTAAGAACTATTGAAAATGGAAGGTGCCTTACGAAGCAATGAAAGAATACCTTGTAACTTAGTAGCCTTTACTTACGTGTGTGTTATGGTAAATACTAACCTGGGAATGTGAACTGACAGCCTAAACATGCTAGTCACCTCAAAGCCACATCACTTACATGAAACTGAAAAGAATCCTGTGTGTGTGAAAACCTATCTTATTCATAAGCAAATAAATAAGCAAACTAATAATTTCATGCTCAGTAGACTTGGCCATTGCGAACTGTTTAAGAAATCGTAAATGTATTAAACAAAAACCAAACTCTAATGTCGACCTGTATAATAGTCTAACCTGAAACACATGAAAATTTCTGCTGTGACATATGGCCCTGGTAAAATAAATAAAGAGAGTAACAGAACCTACAATGCGCAAAGGAAACGAAACAATCACGCTTTATAAATCTTACCTGAAAAATGAAGTACTGTCAGAAATAACACAGCAAGACTCCTCAACAGCTAAAAAATTGCTGCTAAAAGTAACTATAGTTGGCCAGGGAAACAGGGTTCATAATCTTGATACAGAATGCTAATGAAACACAGGACTCAACTTTTAAGTTATGAAATTTCAGTCAGGAAAGAACTTATAAAAAACAGTTATGGACTAATATGAAAATTCATTTAATATTTTAACTTCCATGGTACATCAAAATTACCTCAGAAGATCAATCAATAGACTAATCATAAAAAGAAGTTGACAATGACGAGGGTGAAGCGGACCAACAATACAAGGGCCCAAAAATGAAAATAGGCTACTTGTCTCATCAAATAATACCTTGTTCTTCGTTTCAAAAGCTTTTTTATGTCCATATGCTATCCAATCAATGTTATGAGTATCATTCCTCTTCATAATATATGTACAAGTCACATTATTCCAAAAGCGAGTCCATGCATTAGACTGTACACTCAACGCAACCCGCCTACTGCACACCGCGCCTTTCCACTACTGACTGTCAAGGATTCTACTACTCCACAATGCTACCATTGCAGACAGACATTGTTGCCTAACAACTGTTTCTCTGATCACAAGTCTTCAAATATATCATTTTCCTTTACAAATATTAACACACACAATAACACCATCAAAAAACAGCCATCTTACAACCTTTTAGGAAATAATAGGAGAATCTTGAAAACAATCAAGTGAATCACGTAACATACTAGAGCGGAAGACTCACATGAGGTGAGAGAAGTAATGGTATAGCGATATGCGGATATACAGTTGGCGGTAGTATCGTGTACACGTGGTATAAAAGGGCAACGCATTGGCGGAGCTGTCGTTTGTATGCAGGTGATTCACGTGAAAGGTTTCCGGCGTGATTACGGCCGCACGCCGGGAATTAACAGACGTTGAAAATGGTACGGTAGTTGGAGCTAGAAGCATGGCAGTGTCAAGAATGTGCTGAGAATAAATTCCACAGACAACGCAGTGGCCGACGGCCTTCATTTAACTACCGAGTGCAACGGTGTTTACATAGAGCTGTCAGTCCTAAGAGAGATGCAACAATGGGTGAAATAACCGCAGGAATCAATGTCGGGACGTACGACGGATGTATCTGTCAGGACAGCGCGGCTAAGTTTGGCATTAATGGGATATGGCAACAGACGACCAACGCGAGTGCCTCAGCTAACAACAGGACACGGCCTGCGGCGCGTCTCCTAGGGTAATGACCACATCGAGTGGATCCTAGACGACCATGGTCTGGTCAGATGAGTCCAGGTTTTAGTTGGTGAGAGCTAGTAGTAAGGCTCTAGTGGGGCGCACACTCCGAAGCTGTGGCACCAAGTTGTCAAGAAGGCACTGTGCGGGCTGGTTGTGGGCTGTGTTTACGTGGAACGGGCTGGTTCCTCTGGTCCAACGGAACCGATCGTTGACTGGAAACTATTACGTTCGGCTACCTGGAAACCACTTGCAGCCATTCGTAGACTTCATGACAATGCCCAAAGTCACCGGGCCACAGCTGAATGAACTGGCCACCCAGATCGCCCGATTTGAATCCCACTGAACATATTTAATGGATGTAATTGAGAGCCCAGTTCGTGCACGAAATCCTGCACCGGCGATGCTTTCAGAGTTTTGGATGGCAATGGAGGCAGCATGCTCACTGTTTCTGCAGGGGGCTTGCTGCACTACTCCTGGCAAAAGGAGGTCCTGTACAATATTAGGAGATATCCCTGCCGGCCAGTGTGGCCAAGCGGTTCTAGGCGCTAAAGTCTGGAACCGCGCCCTGCTACGGTCGCAGGTTCGAATCCTGCCTCGGGCATGGGTGTGTGTGATGTCCTTAGGTTTGTTAGGTTTAAATAGTTATAAATTCTAGGGGACTGATGACCTTAGACGTTAAGTCCCATAGCGCTCAGAGCCATTTTGAGATTCCCTGACGTGGCCCCGCAGGCGTAGATACCGGGGAAAACAGACAAAGCCCGGAGGCCAGTGGTTTGAATACGTAGAAGTTGTGGGGGGTACTGGCAGGCACGTTTCTTTACCTTCAAAATTTTACAGCTTTATTAACTTGGTTTTAAAATAGTGAGTGAACATTTGTGATCATGAACAAGATACTCAGTATAGTTTGTTAATAAAAGTTCCTGAAGTATTATGTTAACAGTTCAAAGAACAGCTCTCAGAATCAATTCACAACGCTTAGAACTCAAAATCCCTTTCCAAGCTAAGGAAAAAAATACAAATTGCATAACGCAAGGTTAAATAAAAGATTCTAACAACACATGGCAATACCAGAATTTTCGTGGGTATCACCTGTAACTTTTAAAGGCAATAAAATATTGATCACAAATTTTTTAGTTAAAACAACCTAAATGGAATAAAATATGATTACTATCATCGTACATTCAAACCCCGCAGCCTCTACGATGCGCACAGTATCACAAAATATTTTCCTTTCTTTTAAACTCTTTACACCATAAACCTCCCTACACGTGATGCAAACTACACCCAACCGATTATGACAATTAAGCATAGATGTCATAATTCCTTTCAAAATAAATAAGAAAACACACAAATGAACTCTTAAGCTCAGTGATTACATCCGTTAAAAATATACAATACATAACTTTTGATTTCGTCGTGGTCACACGCTGTTGTGCACCGTACTCTTCTTCAGGATCACACGCCACACGGGAAGGATTTTCTACGATGTACAAAACGTTAACAGGCGGCAACCAACTTACACAAATTGCATACTGGGATTACACGTCGATGTGGATGCGGCTCGCAAATCTTAAAACGGGCGAGGGAGTAGATGCGGCTATACTGAACACTTCGTCTATACCGCACCGCACCAAACAGCAGTACGTGGGATAGACAAGAGACAAAGCAACACATGTTGCAAGGAAACTTCAGCAAGGCACTAAGGAACTATTTGGGACTTTAAACGCTTGGGAGGCCCACATCAAACCACAGAATGACGTCTCAAGCTAAATTATGAAAATACTATCTGAGATTTCCTCACGACAAGTAGAACCGTAAAATACCATAAGTGAATTGCCAATTAACGTGCTTCATAAGCGACCGACTGAAAATCTCCACAGTCAACCTTTCCCTTACTACAAACACTTAACAGTACCTCCAAACTTCACTCGTGGACACTACCAGAGCGTCAATTATTCGTTATAACTATAAATAACAGAGTTTAACACCCCGGGGCCGACTTAGGTTTCTTAATAAGAGAAGCAATGATTCGATCCTTCACTTGGTTCCACCTTCGATCCAAAACAGTCATTTTTCGTAAAGCAGCTAAATAGATGACAATGTCCATATCAACACTCTCCTCCCAGGCTGCGCTCTATCTGGAGACTGCAGTACCGAAGCGAAACTTACACCGCTCACAACTCTGATATACGTGCCAGCAACGTGCACCTTTTTAGAATTCTTATGTTCACCTCATACAGCAAACTTGCCGTAATTCTTCAGGACAACACCGGCCCTCGGCACTAGGATCTTCGAGCCCACGGCGTTCCGCCCCCAGCCGACTCCTTCTGCTGGGCCCACCGACCAAGCGGCCTTGCCGTCCGAAACTCCCAGCCACCCCCTTTCTTCCTCGTTCTGTCCGCCTCGCGGCGTGCGGGAACCCAACCCGCCGAAGAAATGCGGCGACCAGAGACTCCAACCCGATCTCGATATTGACACTGCGCGAGCACTGAGAAGGCATGTGGTTTCAAAAAACAAAACAGTTTAAATAGCGAGCCGTACCGGCTCATTCCTATGACTTTTGTCACCTCACTGTATTTAAGGCTGAAATGAAAAAGAATTTTAAGTGAGCGGGACATCTCAGCAGGTGAATGGATAGTAGGTAGACTGAGAAAGTTCTTTGTTGTTTTCTAGGAGATAAGAAAGTGACAGTGCTCAAGACCTAAGGTGGGTGAGTGACACTGAAAAAAATTACCGGAGCGGCAAGATTGCGTGTAAATGAAGACCGTAATTCATGGGAATTCTGAAAGATGTCTTTATTCAGCAGTGGATGTCAAGTGGTAGATAACGATGAGAATGTCGTAGCCTGGGCTGAAGATGTTGCTAAAAGACCGAGGATTAAACACTTTTATGTTGAACGGTCGATGAAACTGAAACATTTTCGGTATCTGATAATATGCAAATAAATATTTCGGTATCTCTTTAAAATCTTAACGTTTAGCTACATAAATATTGAAGAGAGATGGAACGAAGTAATTATTCGGCTACATTTCAATTCTGTGGAAAGAGAATTGTGTTTGTATAACTCATGATGACGCTTAAATTTGAATATTCACAGAAACAGCACTGCAATGTGGTGTACGTAAACACCAAAACACTGATACGATTGTCATTGCGAGATGTTTCCGTGGGATAGAAACACAAACTGTATTATGCCGACAGACTTGGCCATTGACCATCCTGCCACTTTTGTGAAAGGTTGCATAACAAAGATTAATAAGTGTTACGTTACCATATTCCTCATTTAGAATGATGCCAGTTGCTACCGATGTAAGTACTTCGGTTACATTTAAAAAGCGTAATTTGCTTCGAATTGTCGGCTGATAAGAAAATTAAGAGTTCAGTTAAATAGACAAGCAGTTTCCGTTTGGATTACTTACAGTTACGGAAATTATGTGCATGAAAACTTACTTGGTATTCTTGAATATATTGTCAGTAGTTACTTATAAACAAGCAAAACCATAGTGCATAAAATGACAGAAAACAATACGATGGAATGTAAGTAGAAAACTACTGAAACTAGGAGAGCAAAATTCGTGGTTTATACTTAGCAATAATATTTTGTTACTGTGATCTGATGTTGTGAGTGGTGGAACTGAATGACATTTGCTCGTACTAACGCTTCGGTTTTGCGGTGCTGAAGAATTGAGACGTTACATATTGTACTTTCAACGGCCAATGTTGCATTCAATAGTATCTTATTCTAACATGGACACGTGGTCTAGAGGTAAAAACAGGTGGAAGGAATGGGGGGATGGATAGTGGCCAGCATCTTTGACTCATAGTGTAAACGTCCTGTGTCCCAGTTTCGAATCAACCCACTGCTTAAATTTGGAACAAAAATCACCAAAAATGGTGACCGTAGACTTCCAGCATAATGAGTCACCCTCGTTCTGCCAGCGGCCATCGGGGAAGACAGAGTCTTAAGACACCCTCTGAACCCTGGGGTGGGAACCAGCTTCTAAGGGTCGGAAGAATCAGATGCAGAAGGCAAAGGAAACCATTGCGTTGATGCCACTTACGGTATATCCGCAGGACAAGTAGCCTCTAATTGCAAAAAGTGTCATGATGGTGTCTCCACTGGCTAAGGATTGCAGAATAGATACGTCTGGGGATTAAGAGTTCAAGGGGGTGGCCGTCTTGTTTATTTTATGTAAGACTTCAATGCCTAGGTTTTAATGAATTATTTTTTAATGTTATAGTACGACCAGTTACTGCGGAACTTAGCCCTCTGGCACAGTGAGTTTCCAGAACTGATGACCGAGGCCGGCTCCTGGTTGTATGGATCATCAAGTCTATTGTGAACCCCTTTGGTCTCTTTTTGGCACGATGTGTTCTTTTAATGTAAGCCTTTCGGCAACTATTAGTGCTTCTTGTTTGATTAATGCGGTGCTGGCCTGAAAAAAAAATCGTTTCTTTTGGGAAATGATGTTTTTCCTTTAGCCTGGCAACTTCCGCTCCCAGCTCCTCGTTCCCTTCCTTCGAAGCACAGCATTGTATGGTAGTGAATAATGAATAGTCGGAAAATCAGAACAGAAGGGAATCGAAGCGTTTGAGATGTGGCGATATAGAAGAATGTTGAAAATTAGGCGGTGTGCTAAGGTAAGGAATGAGGAGGTTCTCCTCAGAATCGACGAAGAAAGGAGTATAAAGGAAACTCTAACGAGAAGAAGAAACAGGGTAGGATTTCTGAGGTATTCCATGAAGTTTCGGGATTGCAGCCGGATTACGTCGACATCTAGGTACTATATTTCAGCTGACAAACTTTCAATCATCTACAGATGAGTGTTTTACGCTGGAGATTGCTAGTTCACATCGCTAAATTTATACCAAAAATTTGAGCGGAGAGGCGTGGGCAAAGGCAGTCGCTACACTAACGACCTCTGTCGAGTTTCGCGCCCTCTCCGAATATTTCTCCACATACGGCGCAGGCTCATCCTTAGTGTGATAACTACACTCGCGCTCTATGTCGGAAAAATACGTCGAACATGATCGCCACACTAGCTTTTCGCAGCCCAGTAAGTCAGCGACGGTCAAGCATTTTATTTCCACAGGACATTCAATGGATTATACGGCCACGATAATCTTGGCGTGGACGAGATCCTTCTGGGATTCAGTTATTAACGAATTGGTGGAAATACGTTTGGCGAAACTGATATGCCCAAGCCACCCCCACTGGTTCACCTTCTCCAGTATGCTGATGACACCACCTTCCAGGCTCTCTTTCCTACCCTTCAACAGTCCAAACACACCCTTAAAACCCACCGTGATTGGTTCACCACTTGGTGTAACCAGTTGTTCCTTTGTCTCAACCCCTCCAAAACCCAGGCAATCATCATAGACCACACCACCCGCTCCTTCAGTCTGCATGACTTCTAACCACCCTTGATGGTCATCCGATCCAGCTCACCCCCCCCCCCCCCCCCCCCCTGAGATACCTTGGCCTCACCCTCGGCCGTTACCTCACCTGGAACCCTCACCACCTGACCATCCAGCAGGAAGCCCATTTCCGCCATCGCCCTCTGAAACTCCTGTCTGGCTGGACATGGGTATTACATCTTTCCACCATCCTCCACACCTACAAATCCCTCCTCCATTCTATCCTCTGTTATGCCAGTGTGCCTGGATCTCTGCACCCACCTGCTTTTACTGGGTTCTCCAAATCCTCAAACACCATGTGCTCTGCCTTGCCTTCCATATCTGCCTTCCTTCCACCATACAGCTCCTGTACAACCTCATCCCCTTCCTCCACCTCCTCCTTTTCCTCCAACATCTCTGCATCCTTTACACTGTTTGCAGGCTTGATCCCCCCCACCCCCTGGTTTCCTCCTTCCTTCCCCCCCCCCCCACCCATTGCCGCGCCTCTATTGCTGTATCCCTCCCTCTCTACACCTCCACACCCTCCTTCATCAGGGCAATTTCCAGCAACTCCCCCTCCCAGATGTTGAACTTCGCCATGACATCTACCCTTCCTTCCAACTGTAACCTAGCCTTGTTCCCACCCCTGCCCAGGGCCCCCCTTTTCCTCTACCCTCCTTCTCCCAGAGCGAATTTTCCTCCTTCCCCCCTCCCCCATGAGTCCCTGCACCCCCTCCTTAAATGTGTCCCTCCCATGTCCTTTCCTCTCCAGCCCTTTTCGACGCTACCTCATCCGTCTTCCCCCTCTACCCCTCCCTCCCTTCTTCCCTTCTCCTTCACCTCCATCACCCTGACAGATCCAGTGTTTTGCTTATCGTCAAGAGTGACCTACATCAGTGTTGTGTTTGGTGCTGTTTTCCTGTGTGTCAAGATCTGTGATTTTATTTGTGTGCTGGACTTGTACATAGTGTTGCTGTCAGTGATCATTATGTGCTACGCCATCCATCAATACTTTTATGCTGCAGCCATATTTCGCCTTGTGTTCTTTTAAGTGTCCCAGTGTGAGGTTTTTTGTGCACAATAGTTTTTTAAGGTTTTTATCTCCATTTTACAGTCACCCACCTTTTGTCTGTCATCTCCCATTATGTTCCCCCTTTTTTATATATTTTATCCGCCATATTGTCTCCTTTGCAATTTTAAATGTCCTCTGTTGTATCATTATTATCTCTAGGCTGAAGAGCAGCGCATATGCTCCTGCCAGCCCATCCCAGTTGGGGAACTGAAACACAATAAAGGGGGAAAAAAACGTTTGGCGGAAGATCTTATTAATCGTCATGGCTTTCAACGGGATGAGGCTTGGGGCCAGGTGATTTCTTTAATTTCTTCAGAAAGAAAATATTTTATGCCTAAAGACACGTAATGCACTGTAATTTTATTAATTTTGACACCCTAATTTTAAAGCTGCGAGAGTGCATTACGACAGAGGGGACGCATGTGGTATCGTTATGCATGCACTTGAGCATCATGAATGGACCAATTTTCGAAGAGTGCGCGGAGTTCGACAGAGGTCGCTCATGTAGCGGCTGCCTTTAAGCTTCCATCACCGTGGCAATTTTTGGTATAAAGTCAGCGATGTGAGCTATCAGTCTACACCGCAAAACGCTCACCTGAAGATGGCTTAACGGTTGTCAGCCGAAATATCGTGGAAAGAAGGCAGTGTAATTCGGCAGCAATCCCGAAACTTCATGGAGTAAGGGACAGGGTGATACGATATGTATTAGGACATAAGGAAATAATTTCTATGGTACTACAGGAAGCTGTAGAGGGTGAAAAATGTAAGGAAAGACGGAGATTGGAGTGCATCCAACAAATAATTGAGGACATACGGTGCAAGATCTACTACCTCATGAATCAGAGGTGTTGGCACTGGAGAGGGATTCGTGGCGAGCCGCATCAAACTATTCAGTTGACTGACGAAAAAAAAAGTAGTGTTCTTAGTAATGTAACGTAACTCTGCGATCAAGTTCAGCTGCAGTGTGATACTGGCTGACCGTTGCGTTCATCGTGGATTCAGAGAAACATTGGACGGCAGTAATGAGCTCCTCAGATGCCCACACCAGATTTAATTCCAATTCTTCCAGGAGATATAAGTAATTATTGGTACCAAGAATAGAAACCTTGCCTTTGTTATAGCAGCAGATGCGCTAATTGCGGATATTGGGTTAGGAAACGCTCTTTTCTTATAAAAATCCATTAGCAACAGTTACTCTTGCTTGAAGAAATTACGGACGGAAATTAATTGCGCATGCTAGAAACTGGTTGTCGTAAAATATGCTCTGGTAAGTTTATTTCCTGTGTAGCGTTCGACTAGGTTTTCGGTACGATTTCGGTGGAAGTTCCGAATTGCTTGGAAGTTCCGAATTGCTTCAGCGTTACGAGTGCTCTGAATACAGAGCTCAGGTGACGGCGTGGCTTTGCGGAGCCCCCTATTGTATCGATACTCACAGAAGTCGTCTCGAAAAAGTTCAGCCTCGAGTTCGACACGGGCAGTCGAAGGCCTCTCACCGGCCTTCACCGTGAAGCGGTGTCGCTCCAGCACGGGAAGCGGCCTGGAACGACCACGGACAAAGCTTTTTATTCGACACCCCGAAATGCGCCTGCTCAGTTTAACAGGATGCTGCTTCTAGGTTTGAGGCGAAAGTAGCACGAGGGTAATTTGGAAAAGTAGAATACACACACACACACGCAAAGGCCTTGCCGCAGTGGTAACATCGGTTCCCGACACAGCATCAAAGTTATGAGCTGCCAGGTTTGGTTAGCATTTTGATAGGTGACCGTCCGGGTCTTCCGAGAGCTGTTGGCAAGTGGGGTGCACTCAGCCCTTGTGAGGCCAACTGAGGAACGTCCTGACTGAGAAGTAGCGGCTCCGGTCTCGTAAACTGACAATGGATTGGAGAGCGGTGTGCTGACCCATTTGCCCCTCCATATTCGCACCCAGTAACACTTCAATATGGTTCAAATGGCTCTCAGCACTATGAGACTTAACTTCTGTGGTCATCAGTCTCCTAGAACTTAGAACAACTTAAAAGTGACTAACCTAAGGACATCACACAAATCCGTGTCCGAGGCAGGATTCGAACCTGCGACCGTAGTGGTCGCGCGGTTCCAGACTGTAGCGCCTAGAACCGCTCGGCCACTACGGCCGGCACCAGTAACACTTGTCGGCTGAAGATGAGGTAGCAGTCGGTCGCTACCTCTGGACCTTCCGAGGCCTGTTCGGAGAGAGAATATACACATACAATATCTTACAGGCTGACAACGTTAACAGCCATCCAGCATAAAATGCTGACTCACTTGCTTTATCAGAGTGAGCGCGGAACATAGGTTTGAAACGTAACACATCTAAAACAATCTTAATCGCTCACAAAAGACAAACTCCTCACTTCAGAGAATCACTTAAACTTTGAATCCTAAACTCAACAGAGATAACTTTTTCTTGTTCTGGAAAGAACTTGGGGATAATTCTGGATCATCTGCAAGTACTGACAGAAAAGCAACTGAGAAAATCAAACCAAGCGACTATGAAGCGACGTTTGACTATGGCTTCATGTCCACATGAAGAAGAAGAAGAAGTAGCATGTATTAACTTCACTACAAACGAAGAGGACGCAGCGCGTATTTACTGTTGTGATTTATTCAGCCGATCAAATGAAAGGGAAGTATGGCTGAACTGGATCAGCTGTACAAAACGGAACAAAGCTGATTGTGCTGGACTTCTAAGCGTACAAAAAGTTGGTGTGCGAGTTGTCAATAATATAATAACAACCTAACTATCTGAAATGAAAATAATATCCATAAATTGAATACTACTTCCGTTTTAAATGTGAATTGTAAGATTATTAGTTCCTTTAAATAATTTGCCATAAATTTTGGTATATTTTACGAATGGATGTTGTTTATTTGTTAGGATTACAGTTCTAAAACTTAATTAAGGCCTGGTATAATTATGTTTCTTTTATAATTTAAACTTATTCTGACAATTTAATTTCGAGCTTAAAAAGAAGATTGTAAAGTCACTTATGCTCACAATACATGATTGTGGTTATGCTATTCTCTTAGGAATTTTGTAGGAAAGCTGGCGATGGATGCTTATATGCGATACATTTGTGACACTCGGTTTCGATCACATTCATTCCTGCCTACAATTATCATAGCTACATGTCGATAAACATAGAGGTTATCATCATGCCCTGTGTTTGCTGTATCGCCTTCTCAATCTTTACACTTCCCCTAATTTTTCTTCAGTTCTTACACCACTATCTGAACAGCACTGCAGACATACTCAACGTCAAGAAAGTTAAAACTTCCTCTGTGTAACTACAAAACACATACATATTCTCAAAATTATTTTCTGTACTGAGAATCCGACTTCGGAACTGTTAAATATCTTTTAACCTTCAAAAGACAGTTAGTGCTCCATCTTCTGTTCCAACAGAAATCTTCTCCACTTATTTATCTGCAGCTCATTCTCGTCAGCCTTCTTGCCCCACCACTTTTCCTTCGACCCTTGTCAGCAGAGTACTCTATTGAAATTATACTCTTTCTTAACAGCCATTCTTCAATCTTCTCCTCTTCAATCATCCCTTCCGTTACCTGTGATACTAAAAAATAGCTTCAAATGTGCTAGAATTGTCAATGTAATTGTTATTCTTAATGCCCTTTATTTGATTATTATTTTATTATTTTCCAGGGCAACCGAGGATCACATAAAATAACTGTTTATTTCTCTTTTCTTCGCCCTTCTCAAAATTCTTTCATTTTCTCAGAATGAGCTCTTTTCCTACCATGTGACCATTTGTCTCCAGATGCTTTTCTGTTTGTTTTGTCTCACTGGAAAGCTACGAATTTCTTGACTTCTAGTTTGAATTTGTCTCTGTTGAGTGAGGTCTTATGTCGAATTTGCGTTTATATTCCTCCTGCATTTCTTTTTTGTCTTGACGCACTACCCTTTTCTATGTCAATTTCCTGGTTTGGAAGGACTTGTAGATCTTCTTCGTTACTCTTCCATCATTCTCTTTAGATGTCAGTAGATTGTAACATGTCATTTTCTGATCTCATCTGTCAACTGGGGGAGAATGAACATACTTCCTTATTTGGTCTCAAAACCAAATTTCCATCTTTGCTCAGGACTTTACCGAACATTTTTCACAAGATTTTTCTTTCAGTCTTTTCTAAAACTTCTAATATAATTTTGTCTATAGATAAAAATAGTGTTTTCGATTGGTTTTACAGCTGTATTATAATACTTAAGTCACATCCACGGAAAACATTTTTTATTGTACAGATTTATCACTTTCACACATTTTCCTTTCGTTTTTCAGTTATGATTTTATTTATTTCTTTTTCACTTGTCATTTTTATATTTTCACCCAGATAGTCAAAGTTTTCGGTCTTACTTACGAGTTACATTTTTGGCCATATATTCTGGATTTTCAAACGATATCTGTAGATCTGTCTTTCCATATGTCTCATTCAGAGGTTCTAGTGTTTTCTTTCGATTCTCCAAAGTTGTATGTATTTTTACGAGAACGTCTACAAAGGGGAAACAGTTTATCGTTCCTTTAGACATACGTACTCAGATATATGCAGTTATTACCTTTTTGTTTTCCTTCCTCTATTTTCTATTTTGTGAGTTTTTCCAGCACACAGTTGAAGAGTAGTGATGACAAACCGCCTCCTTGTCGGACTCCTTATACAATTTGGAAGTAACAGAAGTTGCTTGAATATATTTAATTGTAGTTAAGCCTATTGTGTTTGTGTTTTAGTTATTTACCGAGTTTTCTAATTTACTACAAATTCCTCCAAAATTTTGAGGAAGTAGTCTGTGTGTCTCGAATCATAATAATTTTTATAATTAAGTAGTACTAGCCGTGTTTTTATCTGATATTTTCGTATACTGGCACATAATTATTTCTTTACGGTTTAAAATTTGCTCGTGATATGATCTGTTAGTCATAAAAGCAGCTTGTTACTCTCCAGTCTGTTTATCTAATTGGGGATTCAATACGCCCAGAAGTGCTTTCGATAAGATCTGGTATTCTGAGTACTAATGGAATTCCTCTGTAATTAATGATGTTTGTTTTATCCACTTTTTTTTTGAAATGGGTAAATTAACGTAACCTTCTAGTTTGAGCGTCGCCAAACTTATCTAATTTTTCTTTCATGATACCTAGATCTCCACTAGCTTTTGGAAACTCTGCTGTGAGACCAGTTTACCTGGGGCTTTGTTGTGTTTTAATTGTTTGACGTAACTTTTAATCATATCGAAACTTGGTAGTTTTGAATTTTCATTTGGAATATTATCATGGGTTTCCAGTAATTTGGTCTGTTTCTCACAGATAAATAGCCTCTTAAAATTTCCTGCCAGTAGCTTATAGTTCTCTTCACTGTTAAGTGTTAGTTTTCCACTTTATTTCCTGAAGCGTAGCAGTTGAGGAATGTACTAATACATTATTATTATTAATGCCAAAGGTTATTATTCATTATTTTTATTGGTTTTGACAGTTATAACGGTTTTCATAATAATTTCTCAGATGAACGCAACTGAACAAATAGCGCGCAAAAAGACTGAGAACGATTTGTACCCGGCCGCTGTTGTCGAGCGGTTCTTGATTCTTCCGTCCGGAAGCAAGTGGCTGCTACGGTCGCAGGTTCGAATCCTGGCTCGGGCATGGATGTGTGTGATGTCCTTATGTTAGTTAGGTTTACGTAGTTCTAAGTGTAGGGGAATGATGACCTCAGCTATTAAGTCCCATAGCCCTTAGAGCCATTTGGACCATTTGAACGATTTATAATAATTTTTGATTCATGTTCTTTCGGGTGCGACATAAGAAGAGTGCGTTAAGGTAGTAAACTGTCTGGGCTAAACAAACGACAAATATTAAATAAAGCAAATTAATATAGACACATCCATGTGAATGTAAGGTTACATTTGCAAGTCGAAATCTGTAGAAGGAAGATTATGACACACAAAATTAGAAAATGGAATACGAACGATGTTTTGTCGCTGTTCAAACGAGCGACAGGAAAGAATCTAATTACATTAACTTAACCTTATTGATTTTCAACTGAGAGATATCGGTTAATACAAGAAACACATCATGCTCGATGAAAGCCCAAACAAGTTTCCATATCGATGCTTTTTTACTTTAATTCACACGAAAACAATAGGATTACAAACTAAAAACATATGTAGCCTTCATAGACCTCTGCATCGCCTTTCATACAATTCTATGTAACGAACTGTGAAATATACTAGAGCAAAGAGCAATACAAGGTAGTCTAACTAAAGCGTTAGACGTATTTTCAGGAACAACGTTATTTTAATACCGATGAAAAGACTGTGTGTCCTACAGATTCTCTGTTTTATGTATGCCATCGTTGACAAATTTTGAATGCAGAAGAGGTGCATCAGTCAACGACATGACTGGGAGTAGCATTATCAGTTAAATGCGTGCTATATTCGTTAGAGATCTGGTCTGGCACGCAGATGTAACCTGTTACTTATACTCATACAAAGCGTTTATGTGATTAACAGCTTACAGTTGTAGTCCTTAAGTCACTCAAGAACGCTTGACAGGTCGCAGCTCGTGGTCGTGCGGTAGCGTTCTCGCTTCCCACGCCCGGGTTCCGGGGTTCGATTCCCGGCGGGGTCAGGGATTTTCTCTGCCTCGTGATGAGTGGGTGTTGTGTGATGTCCTTATGTTAGTTAGGTTTAAGTAGTTGTAAGTTCTAGGGGACTGATGACCGTAGATGTTAAGTCCCATAGTGTTCAGAGCCATTTTTTGAACGCTTGACAGGGCTTACAGTTGGTACTCGTGAAGAAGTGATGAAAGAATACACAGCATTATGCAACGGAACCTTGCTCTTAGCACTTAAGGAATTACCAGAAGACCAAAACACACCAATCACCGAGTCGCTCTTGATAATGATCGAAGCAGACGAAATGAATTAAAATTTGTGCTGCGGCCGGGACTCGAACCCGGGTCTTCTTGCTTGCCGCAGCACAAATTTTAATTCATTTAGTCTGCTTCGACGATTATCGCAGATAGTAAAAAGAGACTTAAATATCGCAGGGAAACATTTAATTATAAGAGTCGCTCTTAGTTTATTTTCACGAATCTTCAAATGAAGACAGAGACAGAGACAATACAGTAGATTCACAGTTGATACAGAAGACCTATTCTCAGATTTTTTAGGTTCTTTGTTTCACTCAGCATCTTCGTAAGTTTGTCACGTTAATTTAAGAGCACGCTTACAATACAAACTGCAGAATATAGCTTTTTAATATTCCTTCCAACTATAAAAGCGACTAGAAAATGTACAGAGGTTTATCACTGTAGTCGGATACAACCAGATTGCTTTCCTTCTGTTTATGCCTGTCATCAAACACACAAAAGGTGCAGTCCCATTCACTACAGGAAGTGGAACCTTCTCTTGGTCGTTTTGTATGTGCACCTCGTTAGCGGCAGTACTCGTATTTTCCTGCAGATAAGATGTTCATTAGCGAATTATCTGAGAGCCTGCTGTCACTGACTCATGCGTGGTTGATACTCATCGAGACCATAAGCCATCATATGATGCACATGCTTTACATTTGTGCCGTTTGCGCACAAGTCACTCAGGGAAGCATGCTGTATCGTATCTGTCAAGAATTCTTCTGGCTAGTCTCACATACGTGGAGTTACTATGTACGGTCGTCCACTAATCGTCAGTGCGGTGCAGAGCGGAAAAGCTTTGAGAACTCTGTGAAAGCATTCGTGCCAACGTCTCTGAGTTATCGTAGGTGAAGGGAACGTTAATCTATCATAAGAGTAATGTCTATTGAACGACTCAACAAAAATTTAAAGGAACGCGAAATTTCCCGTCCTGTTCACATTTTTTGGGAAGGTTTACGGTCCAACTATGTTGGAAACATGTATTATCTTGTTGCGACCTGTCCGTGAAAAGCTATTGCCGTATGTATCTCTGCAGCTGTTACGTAAGTCGATCCTCCTTGCCCGTCTGGACCAACGGAACACCTGATGCAGTGCCTGTGGCGCATCGCATATAATTCACGTAGTTGAAATGTAAGATGGAATGACAATTGTGATCGTCTGTAATTGAATGCTGGACAGCTGTCAAACGCAGACAATCGCCTTTCTCGGTCAGTGGAATTCCAGGCGCAAATTAAGGACCCTCTCGAAGTTTTAACTTGGTGCTGGTTTCTCTAACTTTCTTTGAAACTTCAAAAGGTTGACTCAGTCCGCAAGTCGTGCGTAGAGGATTTAATACATATAGCAATTTTCGCCAATGGGCGAGTCCAAGTTTGATTTCCAGAACGTCACACATATTTAACTTCTCACAACTGATAAATGCAGCATCTTTTCTGTCAAAAGTAAAAATGTTTAATCTTTGCGTATCATTTACTTAGAAGTGATTTTAGTAACACATGTTCAGCAAACTACATATTTCCCTTACAGAACAGCTGACACCCAGGATGTGTAATTTGTAAATATAATAATGTGGTGCAACCACGCAGACAAGAAACGACTGTTATGCACAGTACAGTGTTTTACTAATTCATTTATCAGATTCAGGCAGAAGAAACAGCAGGAACTATGAGTGACTCACTACTCTGCGCTCAATAAGTGTGTGATATGGAATGATAGTCGCTTGCCTGCTAATCAACACGGACATGTGGCGTGAACCCGTGTGTTACAGACAACTTGTTAGGATACAGTGCGCATTTTGGGGGCTCCTTTAAATGGCTTTGGTTTCACAGAGTTAAGAACGACACAGTTATGCATTTAAGTCATTCCTGAAGCAACGGGATTTCCATATGTTTATACAGGGTGTTAAAAAAAGGTACGGCCCAACTTTCAGGAAACATTCCTCACACACAAAGAAAGAAAATATATTATGTGGACATGTGTCCGGAAACGCTTACTTTCCATGTTAGAGCTCATTTTATTACTTCTCTTCAAATCACATTAATCATTGAATGGAAACACAGAGCAACAGAACGTACCAGCGTGACTTCAAACACTTTGTTACAGGAAATGTTCAAAATGTCCTCCGTTAGCGAGGATACATACATCCACCCTCCGTCGCATGGAATCCCTGATGCGCTGATGCAGCCCTGGAGAATGGCGTATTGTATCACAGCCGTCCACAATACGAGCACGTAGAGTCTCTACATTTGGTACCGGGGTTGCGTAGACAAGAGCTTTCAAATGCCCCCATAAATGAAAGTCAAGAGGATTGAGGTCAGGAGAGCGTGGAGGCCATGGAATTGATCCGCCTCTACCAATCCATCGGTCACCGAATCTGTTGTTGAGAAGCGTAAGAACACTTCGACTGAAATGTGCAGGAGCTCCATTGTGCATGAACCGCATGTTGTGTCGTACTTGTAAAGGCACTTATTCTAGCAGCACAGGTAGAGTATCCCGTATGAAATCATGATAACGTGCTCCATTGAGCGTAGGTGGAAGAACATGGGGCCTAATCAAGACATCACCAACAATGTCTGCCCAAACGTTCACAGAAAATCTGTGCTGATGACGTGATTGCACAATTGCTTGCGGATTCTCGTCAGCCTACGCATGTTCATTGTGAAAATTTACAATTTGATCATCAGATCATCGGACATACTGACGAAACTAAAATGGGCTCTAACATGGAAATTAAGCGTTTCCGAACACATGTCCACATAACATCTTTTCTTTATTTGTGTGTGGGGTATGTTTCCTGAAAGTTTTGCCGTATCTTTTTGTAACACCCTGTATACAAACTCCAGTCAGAGCCACCGTCTGAGGAACATATAGCAGAGTGTTATGAATTACTTGTACTATTCAGTCACAGAGATTACTGTTTGGAGGTAATAAAACTAGTGAACTCAAAATTGGACAGGGGAGGGAAAGGGAACTACGATATCAGCTCTCTTGTGGTAGTCATCGATGACTGTCAACTCTAAAAAAGGCAAGTCAAGAGATGAATTGCTATTTAATTTTATAATCTCGTTGTCATTAACGATTGGAAGGAAAGTTTTCCCATAAAGGTATGCCATTGATTCAAAGTTCGGTTCGAAACCCAATCGCCCTATTTAGGCGCTGATGATGTTGGTGGTGGTAGTGTTCCTTCTCTCGTATTTCTTTTTACTGGATGGAAACCTTTGCATGTTCCAAACCTTCTGTCGCACAGCGAGGAGTGTCTTGGAGCTAAGTCGACTTGTCATCGTACTTGACAGCCGGTGAGTTACGCAGCGTCACGACGACACGACAAACAAATAAACATCTGCAGATAGCGAAAGAGTATTTCACAAGTACGACCGGTGTAGGAGAGTTAATGTTTTAGACCCCACATGGAGCTCCTACTGGTGTAGATGTACGAGCAGGCTCAAGAAACTGTAATTTTTTCTTACACACGACGCATTTGCTACTTTATTTCAAAGATCAGAGCAACAAAAAAGAGAAGGCGTCCCCAGAATCATTAGGGCAAACATTGGGAAGCCACTACCGACCGTTGAGTCTCACTCTTCGTAAACAGCAATGGTCTTACACTTTCAGAATCCAGAGGACGTAAAATCGACAGTTCACGAGACATCACTGCCAAGTACTTGGTTGGCTGTAAAGGAAGTAAGTAATAATTCTGGTTCCAATGAAAGTACGCGTAGATTCTGACAGGCGTGAATATTACGAAATCATCAGTTTGGCAAGTCACGATTCCAAATTACTGACAAGAATTATTCGCGGAAGAACGGGAAGGCTGATGGAAGCTGACCTTGGGGAAGATTTGTTTGGTTTCCGGAATAATGTAGGCCAATGCGAAGCAATATTAACTCTACGAGTTGTCTTAGAAGATAGAAAAAAGTAAGACAAGCCTGTGTTTATAGCATTTCTGGATTTAGAAAGGTCTCGGCAATGTTGAGTGGAAAACACTCTTTTAAATTATGAAGTAGCAGGGATGAAAATACAGGTACCTAAACTTTACTTACAATTTTCATAGAAACGAGACTGCAGTGAAAGAGGCGTACTGCAATGTATTCAAATCAAATCAGGTGATGCCGGGAGAAATATATTAGGAAGCGAGACGCTTAAAATATTAGACGTATTTTACTATTTGGGCAACAAAATAATGGACGATGAGCGTAGTGGAGAGGATGTAAAATCCAGATTGGCAACAGTGAGAAAACGTTGATAAAAAAAGGAAATTTGTTAACAGCGAATGTAGATTTAAAGGTTGCGAAGTCTTTCCGTATACTGTACAGAAGTGAAAAGTGGGCGGAAAAAAAATTAGACAAAAATATGGTGCTGCAGAAGAGTGCTGAAGATTAGAGGGGTAGATTGGATAACTAGTGCACAGGTACTGAAACGAATTGAAGGGAAAAGAAAGTCATGGCATAAATTTACTAAAAGAAGGGTTCCATTGACAGTACGCATCCTAAGGCACCAAGGAATCGTCGATTTGTTAACTGAGGGAAGTGTGGGAGGTAAAAATTGTAGACGGAGGTCAAAGACTGACTACTGTAATCAGGATCAAGTGTATATAGATTACAGGAGTTATCGAGGCTTGCACAGGATAGACTAGAGTGATGAACTGCATCAAACCAATCTTCGGACTGAAGACAACAAAAACAAGGAAAGATACAAAACTGTATTTTAATCTTGAGGATGCCAACTTACGGTGTTCCTTAGGTGACTGTCGACATTATGGCCTACAGGTATGGACTCTGCTACATTTTAGAGACAAGTGTAACATCATGGAGCCTTCAAATAGTGATTATGTTGGCACTTGTGTCTCCAGTTTCAAGACCACCATTTTGGAAGTTTGGAGGTGGATGAAAGTAAACCACCTTTACAAGTGTAGGTTTGCCACGAGTTCTCGATGAAGGTGATTTATTTTTTTAAGGAAATGATGACTGTTAGGGCTTGATATCCCGTCGTCCACGAGATAAAGACAGGGAAAAGCCTCGGACATAGCAGGGATGATAAAGGCATCGGTAGAAATCAATCTAAGTGATTCAGGGAATTAATGGGACATATAAGCCATGATGGCTCGACGAGAATTTCAGCACCATTGCTTCTACTGAATGCGAGTCCAGTGTGTTAATCATTGCTCCATTGGTTTTTTTAGTGACATCATGTTGCAATAATAAATGAAGACGTCTCTCACAAACTAGTTTTGACGAAAGTTGATTAATTGCTGCAGTTATAGATTGATCTGATTCTCTCCTGTTGCTAGGCCTATCAACTCCACTCTCCTCTTAGAGCGGACAAGAAGATCTAATTTAGCGTAGGAATTGCTTCGCGTGAATCGACTGCGAATGAGTTATTAAAAAAAAGAAGAAAGAAAAGAAAAACCTTGAAAAATTTTGTAAGTGGTCAACAGTGATTTTCCACATTGGCTTACCGCTACATTTGGCGAAGGTGATCCCCAGAATCGAGTAAAAGATAGAGTCGTGTGCATTGTTTCATATTGTGCTGAAGGAAACAGACGTGAACTACTGAATTTGGTGCTCTTTATATTAGATAGGAAATTGCTCTCTTCCTTTTCGCTCGGGATTCGGAGTGGTTACAGTCATTCTGAAAGATGGTTACAGTTATTCTGAAACTTCACTTGTCGGCATCACTCACGAATGCCCTATTGATTCACTTGACAACGCTTAACTGAGTTTTCATTCACTACTTTATACAGAACCAAAGCCCTTTAAGGTACCATACTGGAACACATCATGTTGGAGTTCCTAATTTCAATAAATAAACAAAGAGGTTGGAATAAGACAGGTTTGTGTTCGATAAAAATGTAGTGGAAACGTTTTGGTGTAAGACATTGGACGATGGAATCCTACACTTACAATAAACTTATTGAACACCATACATTTACGAAACATTGAATAAGAGAGTAACACTGCGATAGGCAAGTGGAAATTTCCTGCGAAATGTAGTTTGTTTTAAATATTTTGAGGCTTAAGGTTACTCAAAGAAGTAATTATAAGAGCTCATATCGGTTTACGTAATTTACATTAAATTATAAACGTCTCTGCATGTGAAATACCAGAAGAAGTCAAACCAGTCCAGTGCTGATGAGGTTTTTTGTGACGATAGCATGATGCATATCTATAATGGGACTCTCGACCATCTTCCATATTTATCAGCAAGAAAACTGAAACAAGAGACACAATACGTTTTTTCGTAAGGTCGCACGCACTGTACAGTGAGAGGTCAAACACCGGCGTGTCGTTGCTGTATTCATGACTATTTACATAGTTGTCTGTGACGCCATTGTAAGGTTCTTACGCTAAACGTCTAGATGGACTCCACTGTCAGGCTTGTGATGAATTATAAAAATTATTTTGAATTAATATGGCACCACTTAAATCTTTCAGAGCTTACCCCTGAGTGCGCCTGTTTCTATCTTTGCAGGGAGCATCCCTTATAAATCGGGAGAAAATTACCTACGTAAGCTTGGGCGAGCGTCTTAAATAGTGAGGAAATACAGTCGCCTTGATTAAGCAAACCTTATCGTTTCAATCAGCTCTTCACAATCTTCCCTTAAGAAGTAAATGTGAGAGTTGTACTATGAAAATGTCTTCCTCGAGCTTCATTACTTGATGTCAAAGGAGTAGAGCAGATTGTTGTTCCTAAAGGATAGTGTGCCTAGGAACATATGATATTTTATGTCGGTACTTCAATTCAGTGACAGATTTTAGAATAACATCAAGCAATGACGGAATACTGACACAGGATTACTGGTCGAGGGTAAAAACAACATAACGTGACCACCAGCTGTAATTTCATAACACTGATTACGCCCCTGGGCGTTCCGGCGAAAACAACAATTATGAAGATAATGCCATGGTGGAACGAGCCAGATGCAGGTGGATAGGGTTGACAGTGAACCTAAGCAGGCAAGGACAGATACCTACTTGTGGGCAGGGACTCGAGGACGTCTCTGGGTGTGCAGACTGTGGCGGCGCGCTATTCCCCTGCTGTGGCGGCATTCTGTAGCTGTTGGTGTGTCTGTGGCTGCTGCACGGGACACTGTGAGGAGCGCGTCCAGGGCCGCAGCTGTTATATGGCGAGCAGGCCAGCGCCGGCGCCGGCGCCGGCGCCTCGCCGCTAGGTGGCAGGTCGGTGCCACGGTCCGTGGGGCGCCGAGTAAGCCGGAACGCCGGCCGCGTCCCGCTGCGCACACTCTGCCCCTGACATCAGCTACCCTAATCCTTTGAGATACTACTGTTTTACTCCCAGCGGCGTCCGGTGCTATCGAAAAGCTTCTGCTGCCAGCAAGTGCCACAGGTTCTCGTGCCTCAAATAAAAGAAAGCAAGGATTTCGTCAAATATTGTCTGTTTAGAGAAGGCGAATGGCTGACTTCGGTTTACTGGGAGGCTGTTAGGAAAGTGTGGTTCATCTGTAAAGAGACCTCATATAGGACGTTAGTGGGACGTTCTTTCCAAGGAACAATATTTAGAAAATTTAGAGAACCGATGTTTGAATCTGACTGCAGAACGATTCTACCGCCGCCAACCTCATTTCGCGTAAGGACCACGAAGATAAACTATGAGAAATTAGGATTGTACGGGAATACATAGATAGTCGTTTTCCCTCGCTCTATTTACGAGTGGAACAGGAAAGGAAATGTTTAGTAATGGTTTCAGAGTATCCACCGCCACGCACCGTGCAGTGGCTTGTGGAGTATGTATGTAGATGTAGATTATTAATATCAGGATAATAGCCGCCACAGATATCATGCCACGCGATCGTCAGCGACGGTGGGACGTTCTTTCATGCAGATAAAGAGCTAGCTGTGTTGCACTATAACGATATTTCCTGAATCCGTGTTGGTTATGTATCAATAAATTAATTTCTTCAAGGTGATTAATAATATTCAAGTACAGTATATGCTCCAAAATCCTACTGCAAATTGAAGTCAGTGATATAGGTCTGTAATTCAGTGGGTTATTCCTATTTCCCTTCTTGAATATTCGTGTGACCTGTGCTACTTTCCAGTCTTTAGGAACAGACCTTTCGTCAAGTGAGCGGTTGTATATGATTGCTAAGAAAGGCGCTATTGTGTCTGCATACTCTGAGAGGAACCTGATTGGTATACCATCTGGACCGGAAAACTTGCCTTTCTTAAGTGATTTGAGTTGTTTCGCAACGTCACTTGCCAACAGCGCTGGGCAGACCCGGACGGTCACCTATCCAAGTTCTCGCCAAGCACCACAGCTCGTAACTTCGGTGATCTGACGGGAACCGGTGTTACCACTATAACAAGGACGTTGACCCTCTCTAATATTGGTCATTCACAAATAATGCCTTGCTACTAGACTTTGTCAGGCTTCCTGTGTTTCTTTATTTGCTGTTTATGGTTTCACAGTTTATTTTACCTTTTATTTACAGCACAAGAGCCCAAATGGAAAATTTTAGTAAAATGACCATACAAACATCACACTTTCCTTTAACAGCAAGAAACTGTCCAGTGAATCCTATCGTTGGCGATGCTTTAACTGAACAAAACGAAACGTTCATCTGTGGTCCATGCACAGTACCAGTATTAATAAAATAGCTAATAAAATTTAAAATTTGTATACCAGAATACCTGCTGTGGAAACTATCCAAGTCATTGAGAGTAATTAAAGACCTCAAAGTATTCTTAGTAATTACGGAATAGATGAAAGTGTTGTTGTTGCACACTGCACTTACATACCATCTTTTTCCATCCAATAATAAACTAGATCAACAAGAAGAGGGACTAGATATGGGCAGTTCCCTAGCTGGGTGTATGGTCGATATCTTTATTAACATACCGAAAAATAAATTTGTTAGTCATTTCCCTAATATTGACACAAACATCATGTCCTAAAAACGATACGTTGATGACATCTTTCATATACACTAAGGGCCTCCTGCAGATATAGATATTTCCCACACTCAGGAAACTTTAGCCTGTATAATAATGTCAATTTTACCTATGAATTAAAAGATGATGCAGGCAGTATTGATTACTTAGATTTGCCAATCAAGATCAAAGACAATAACATTTGTTGGTATATTTATGAAACCTACTACTATTAAGGATAACATTGTTGTAAGGATACCTCTTGTCATCCTAAAACTCATAAATTTAGCTATTTCAATTTTCTGATTAATAGAACTATTTTGGTTCCAGTCTCTGCTAATGGTGTTCAGAAAAAGTTCCATAATCTGAATATAAGGCGGATAACAATGGTTGTAATACCAATTTAATACAAAGGTTATTTCAACAGGTAACACTTGCATCTAAACATGTTACTTCACTGCACATTCCTTTTATTGGAAATATTTGTTACCAAATCGTCTGCATGTTACAAAATATGGTACTACAACAGCCTTATGTACTGAGAATAAAGGCAGTCAATTACTTGTTCACAATGATCAACCAACAAGTAATACATTGAATAAATCTTGCAGTTATCAAATGAACTGTGAAAGCTGTCTAGCCAACCATATCGGCCAAATCGGAAGAGCATTTAAAACTGGATTCCGTTAACGCCTTCCCAATAAAAGAAGGAAAAATATCCACATAAATCAACTTTTGCTCAGCACCTCATAGATAAAAATGCATAGAGCTCCAACTGTTTATAATTTAGACATTTTGCACTTTTTTAATAAGGGAATCAAAATCAACTTCCTAGAAGAAATAGAAATATACAAACAATCCAAGCTTCAGGAATTTCATTATTGATGGAAAAACATCTTTAAAAACAAGACTTTTTTAGATTGTGTATATGTACTCCCAAGAGCTCCAAACTTAATATTTCCAATTTGTAACGCTTACTAAACAGTAACACTGGTTGTAACTGCAACCCAGTTCAACCTGTCTATAACTGCTTTATATGCAAAATATTAAGTGCAGACACCAATTGCAAAAAATTTACTATTTCTCCTAGCTATTTGCATAATTCCCCCAACTCCACCCACACTCCCCAACTTCCTTCCCCCCCCCCCTCCCCCTCCTCCAGTCCTCCCAGTTTCAGCTTGATATGGTCAGCTGACGCAGTTTTGTTCATATAGTTTAGCTGTTCTCTTTTTTCTCACACCCCTCCCCATCCATCCTTTCGGTTTATTTCAGAGATTTCCCTATCTTTCCCCCTCCTGATTCCCCCAAATTGCCCCTCCTCCACAATATCTATGAATTAGTCTTTTATGATTGCAGTGCTTTTTAATCTTTTTCTGATGTATAATTAATTTTCTCCCTAAGGTGCAGGTAATAATTTGCAAGAACCGCTACGGTCGCAGGTTCGAATCCTGCCTCAGGTATGGATGTGTGTGATGTCCTTAGGTTAGTTAGGTTTAAGTAGTTTTAAGTTCTAGGGGACTGATGACCTCAGCAGTTAAGTCCCATAGTGCTCAGAGCCATTCGAACCTTTTTTTATTAATTTTCATGGGTACAACGTTATTATTCTGTAGGGCAAAATTAGTGCTATAATCATTTGACTATAGCTGTTGTCAGTAGGTTATACTGAATATTTTGCAGTTGCTATATTAGCTTCAATAGTTTTCTGAAAGTCGGTATAATCAGGTAGCAACTAATTATCTTGATAACTACACGTTATTAGACAAAATTGATCTACCTCTTATAAGCCAATCTTTTCACTTTTTCCTATTCATCACTTTTCCCCCTTCTCTCCCTCCAAACCCCACCATCCCAACAATTCCTCCCTCCCCCCTCCCAGTTTATCATCTTATCAAACCCCCGCCCTCCCCACTCACCCACCCGAGATGACCACCCACCCTCAACCCACACTACCCCATGTCATACGTTTTGCTCACTCAGTTTCACCTTGTAGAATAGTGCTTTTTCCTTCCTCTTTTTTGTTTATTCAAAACCTTTCTACATACTCACTCCGCATTCTCCCTGACACCACACTTATTTTCCACATCTGGTTTCCTGTAACTGCAGTACTTCGTTATTAGTTCTTAATATACAGTTACTTGCTCTCTCACAAAAATGTAGTTATATTAACATATAACTCTTCATACGAAGAATGTAATTATTTGGTAATCAATAGCTGGTGACACAAATATTCCATTACAATTATAATCAGTAGGTTACACTCTGTAAGTTACAATTAGTATGTTGTTTTCAGTAGGTTGCAGGAAGCTGGTAGAATCACATAGCAACTAATTATCACGATTCCTATACCTTATCAGTTGCAATAATGTAGCTGTTACAAGCCAATTGTGTCCCTATTTATCACATCTCCCTCCCACGCCCAGCATTCCACCCCACCAATCCATTCTGACCATGTTTACCACCTTACCACACCTCTCCCTCCCTCGCAACCGCCACCCTCTTCCTGTAGATTTAAAACCGATCCCCTTCATTGGCTCTCCTCCAATTCCCCCCCCCCCCCCGAGACTGCCCTCCCCCCCAATTCACCCTACTACACCCTCCCCCCCCCCCCACGTCTTCCTTATTATTGGTCTATTACGACTGCAGTGCTATAGAGTTAGGCTCTGGTATATAATTGGAATCCTTAGATATAGACGGTAATGGTACGAACCTATTAATTTTCGTAGGTAGAACATTATCATTTGGTAGGTTACAGTCGTTACTACAACTACTTGTTTGCCGTTATATTCTGTAAGTTATAGTCAGTATGTTGCAATGAGTACCCTATTTTCAATAATACACAGTAAGTTGCTATACGCAGTTGGTCTCTAATTTCCTATTTAGAACCAGTACATCGTTAGTAGTATTTAACACACTGTAGCTTGGTCATGCACTGTTGCATTTAGTTGCCGTTAGTTGCCTACATACAGTCACATTTAAACAGCTGTTCACAGGTACAACTAGTCAATCTTTCGCTTAACAGTAAATAACTTCCATGTAGTAAATTTTTGATTGCTTTTACTCAGCTTTTTAGTAATTCTTCGCTACGAGGTAGTTAACCATTTATTACTGCAGATAATTCAACCTAAACGTGTCGATTAATTTTTACTATGGGTGGCTTGCTGTATATAAATACAACCTATAGGCATAGTTTCAGATGCTCCTCCTTATAGTTACATGTTGTGTTTACAGTTAATACATGCGGTTTCAGTCATTCATTGTCAGGTAGTCAAAATTATTGTACTTATTTCATACAGCTAATGTGAATGTGATTGTCGCTAGTTATACAGGGTGAGTCATTAACTATTGCCACCTAGAATAACTCCGAAAGTGTGATATAAGTTGAAAAGTTCGTGGAACAAATGTTGCATGGCACCACAGGGGGCCACAATATGACGTTGGTGTTTTGTTACTAGGCGGGGTCGCGTCAGATATATAAAGGTTAACTCTGTTTATTTAAATGGAATGCTATAGCTTGGTACTTATTTTCTGATAGTGGCTATCGAGACGAATCCAATGATGTGTAACAGTAAGGTCTTTGAAGGTCAAAAAGGTGGCATGAACATCCAGTTACAGAAGGTGTTCGAAGTGATGACCATTGGTATCAATGCAGTGCAGCAATCTTCTTATCATGGATTGAGTGATATTCCTTATCACATCCGCACTTATCGAAGCACGTGCTCTGACAATTCTCTCTTGTATATCGTGAAAATACTAAATATTAGCCGAATACGGCGTATCCACCTAACGTGCCATTGATATGTAAACATCGTTCGACGGTTTAGCAATTCAACACTGATAGGATCGGTAAGACTAGCATGATGGTGACTGATGTATTCCTTCGAAGAACAAGTCGATATGCTTCTCACTTACGGAGAATGATAACGAAATTTAATGAGAGCTAGAGACTTGTACGCTGAAAGATATCCTCAAAGTTCTCACCCTACACGTCGTACATTTAAATATCTGTATGATAACTTGAGAACAACTGGAGCTATAACTCATCGGAACCATATCCGGCAAAGGAAAGTTACTAACAAGGAGTCGGAAATTGATACTCTTGCCACTGTGGTTCGATATCCTTATGTTAGTTCGCGACAAGAATCTGGCATGAGCCAGAATAGTGTTGTTCGTGTTTTGCATCGCCATAAATATCATCCTTACCATACCAGTCTACACCAAGAATTAACTGGTACGGACCGTATGCGTCGCATTGAATTCTGCCGATGGGCTCAATTTTGGAGTCAGAGAGATGACACAACTATTAAAATGATTTTATTTACTGACGAAGCTACATTCATGAACCATGGAAATGTTAATTTGCATAATATGCATTATTGGACAACTGAAAATCCATGTTGGCTGTGGCAAGTTGCACACCAGAAACCGTGGTCGGTGAATGTATGGTGTGGGATTTTGGAGGACAGAATTATAGGCACCTATATCATCGAAAGAAATCTTAATGCTAGGAAGAACACCACATTCCTTCAAGAAACATTATGTCTCTTATTGGAAGAAACACCTGTAGGAACAAGGAACAGAATCTGGTATCAACACTATGGATGTCTGGCACGTTTTTTGCTGATGGCTAGAAATGAGTTGCAGAGACAATTCCCAAATCGTTGGTTTGGACGCGGAGGAGATGTGTCGTGGGCGTCTCGTTCGCCGGACGTGACGCCTCTGGATTTTTTCTTGTGGAGGTTCGCAAAAGAAACTGTTTAAAAAGACATTTCAACTACACCTGAAGATATGAGAGAGAGAATTGTCAGACCACGTGCTTCGATAAGTGCCGATGTGATAAGGAATACCACTCAATTCATGATAAGAAAACTGCAGCATGCATTGATACCAATAGTCATCACTTTGAACACCTTCTGTAAAGGTAGGTTCATGCCACTTTTGTTACCTTCGTTCACCTTCAAAGACCTTACTGTTACACATCATTGGAATCGTCTCGATAGCCGCTATCAGAAAATAAGAACCAAACTACAGCATCCCATAAAAAAAAAGTTGACCTTCATATCTCTGAAGCGACTCCACCAAAAAACGAACGTCTTCTCATACTTTCGGAGTTACTATAGGCGGCAATAATGAGTGACTCACAGTGTATTTTCTTCACGAAACGTTTTTATAACTCTGTATGCAGTTCTGAACTAGTTATTACACAACAGTATACACCGATGGCGACGTTTCCTTTTTCCTATAGTTATGTTTGACGCTTAGTTTTAGCTACTGACTGGGAATCGTTTCTCCGTTTACTCCAGTTACTGGGTCTCGCCCCTTGGTGTATCTCGTGCTCTGTTTGCGTGGTCGAATTTCCTGTTAGCACGCTACTTACAACTCTACATCAGTTCATCGATGTGTTCTAAAATTTACGGTACCATACAACTCGTATAAATGCTGTTAGTTACAATTCTTTCACAAATGATACGTGCGACCTGCATATATTCCATTACTTGTCGTTTCATTATAATAGAAGTAAAAAATTGTATCCACGCTTCCTTTCCTCCATAGTCAATTTCTGCCATATTAGTCACTGATTGAGAATTCTCTCACCACTTACTCCAGTTACAGTTTCCAGCCTTATTATGCGCTTCGTACTTTGTTTCTGATGACAATTTCCCTGCTAGCGCTATGCTGACGTCACAGCGGATGTTTTTAAATTAGTTCTCATATTTCCAATCCAGAGCACCACTTGTCATTGATATTAATTTATTTCATTTATAGGCAAGTTTTTTTTAACATACACACATCAAAAAAAGTTTCCTTGGTTCCGGGAGTTCTCGAACCTGTACAGAAAATTGGAAAAGAGATCAACATAAACACCATTTCCGCCCTTTTTGTTGCTCATGAAAACCACACATTGCATGTTGTAGCACCATACAGCGAGACCTTCAGAGGTGGTGGTCCAGATTGCCGTTCACACCGGTACCTCTAACACCCAGTAATACGTCCACTTTCATTGACGCATGCCTGTATTCGTCGTGGCATACTATTCACAAGTTCATCAAGGCACTGTTGGCCCAGCTGTCCCACTCCTCAACGATGATTCGGCGTGGATCCCTCAGAGTCGTTGGTGGGCCACGTCATCCATAAACAGCCCTTTTCAATCTATCCCAGGCATGTACCAAAAAATGTTCAAATGTGTGTGAAATCTTATGGGACTTAACTGCCATCCAGGCAAGTTCCATTGGGTTTATGTCCGGAGAACATGCTGGCCACTCTAGTCGAGCGATGTCGTTATCCTGAAGGAAGTCATTCACAACATGTACACGAATAGTCGTCCATGAAGACGAATGCCTCGCCAATATGCTGCCGATATGGTTGCACTTTCGGTCGGATGATGGCATTCACGTATCGTACATCCGTCACGGCGCCTTCCATGACCAGCACCGACGTACGTCGGTTCCACATAATGCCACACCAAAACTGCAGGGAAGCTCCACCATGGTGCACTCCCTGGACAGTGTGTCTAAGGCGTTCAGCCTGACCGGGTTGCCTCCGAACACGTCCCCGATTGTCTGGTTGAACGGATATGCGACACTCATCAGTGAAGAGAACATGTTGCCAATCCTTAGCGGTCCATTCGGCCTGTTGTTGGGCCTATCTGTGCTGCGCTGCATGGTTGCAAAGATGAACCTTGCCATGGGCGTCAGAAGTGAAGTGTTGCATCATGCAGCCTATTGTTATCAATTTGAGTCGTAACACGATGTCCTGTGACTGCACGAAAAGCATTATTCAACAGAGCGGCTTTGCTGTCGGGGTTCCTCCGAGCCGTAATCCTTAGGTAGCGGTCATACACCGCAGTAGTAGCCCTTGGGCGGCCTGAGCGAAGCATGTCATCGACATTTCCTCTCTTAGTATCTCCTCCGTGTACGAACACCACCGCTTTGCTTCACTCTGAGACGCCTGGACACGTCCCTTCTTGAGTCCCCTTCCTGGCACAAAGTAACAATGCGGACACGATCGAACCGCGGTTTGACCGTCTAGGGATTGTCTAACTACAGACAACACGAGGCGTGTCCCTCCTTCCTGGTGGAATGACTGGAACTGATCGGCTGTTGGACGCCCTCCTGCGCTGCTTATGCAAGGTTGTTTACATCTTTGGGCGGGTTTAGTAACATCTCTGAACGGTCAAAGGGACTGCGTCTGTGATACAATATCCACAGTCAACGTCTGTCTTCAGGAGTTCTGGGAACCGGGGTGATGCAAGACTTTTTTTGATATGTGTATTATTTACTGTGCTACTTAAACCTAACTAACCTAAGGACATCACACACATCCATTCCCGAGGCAGGATTCGAACCTGCGACCGTAGCAGTCGCGCGGTTTCGGACTGAAGCGCCTAGAACCACTCGGCCACCGCGGCCGGCTTTTACGCTAACAACTATCGTTGTGTAAGGTTTTATTTTATTACTTTATCGTACTTTTACCTCCCCATACTGAGACGAATCTCGGAATATGCATGTCATTAGCTGATTAGTTCCAGTTCTAGCATGATATCTGTAGTTGTTGTTTGGCTTCCTTAAAAAACTTTTTGTACAGGTACTGTAAACCAGTTGTAAGCATTTAGGAGCTCTTTTTGTATTAGTGGATTCATTATCGTTTTAAGTATTGTTCTTGTATATTTTAAGAACCACAACAATATGCTGCATGCATCTTACTTTCGACACTCGAAAATATTGCAATAATTATTAGTATGTACCATTTTATATCTTCAAGTTTTCAAAATTTTTAAACATTTTGTTTTGAAATTTCAAATTTCTTACCCAGCTTCTAATTATTTGCAACATATTTTTCTGTGCAGCCTTTCGAAGAGGGGCACAAGGTGCCTGAAACAGGTAAAAATAAAAAATATTCTTTTGTGCTATTGGTTGCTGATTATTTCAATAAATATTAATAAATTGCTGATGCTGAGGCTACAGATGCCATCTATACACAAGCTGAAATCAGCGCCATATTAATATAATGGGGAATTGGCAACTACAAGTCACGAGAGGTGGACCCACCAGTGTCAGAGTAGGTGGGGAGTGCTGTGTTGTCAACAGAGAAGCCCCACGACTTCGAACCAGTCATTGTATGTCACCAGAGAAACAGAACCATCTGGAATATTACAACCCTTCTAAAGATGACCAAGTAGACTGTTGGTGATGTGATTATGAAATTTAAACGTGGAGGGAGAACGACAGCTAAAACAAGACCTGGCAGGTCTCATGTACTGATGGAAAGTGACCGACCGTCGAACATTGGGGAGAGTGGCTGCACAAAAATCTCATCAAATTAGAGGAATCAATCACTCGTGACTTCCCAAGTGCTACCAGCAACCCTGATAGCACAGTGATTGTACGCAGGAAGTTAAAAACAGTGAGGCGCAACATCCGAGCAGCTCCGCACAAGCCTCTGGATACCAAATGAACAGAAACGAGTAATTTTTTGTTATGAATCATGCTGAATGCTGTGTCAAAGCGATGGAGTGGTTTACGTTTGACGGATGTCTGGAGAACATGACCAAGTTGAAATACAGAGGAGGTGGTACTACGGTATGGGAGTGTTTTTGCAATTAGGACGTGGTGCCATTAGTTATCTTAAATGAGGAAAGTTATGAACATATCTTACAGCATTTGTGCTCCGTTACAATAGAGGAACAGTTAGGATACCATGACTGTTCGTATCAGCATGGCTATGCACCTTTCCATAAAGCAGCGTCTGTGAGACAGTTGTTTGGCAATATACACTCCTGGAAATGGAAAAAAGAACACATTGACACCGGTGTGTCAGACCCACCATACTTGCTCCGGACACTGCGAGAGGGCTGTACAAGCAATGATCACACGCACGGCACAGCGGACACACCAGGAACCGCGGTGTTGCCCGTCGAATGGCGCTAGCAGCGCAGCATTTGTGCACCGCCGCCGTCAGTGTCAGCCAGTTTGCCGTGGCATACGGAGCTCCATCGCAGTCTTTAACACTGGTAGCATGCCGCGACAGCGTGGACGTGAACCGTATGTGCAGTTGACGGACTTTGAGCGAGGGCGTATAGTGGGCATGCGGGAGGCCGGGTGGACGTACCGCCGAATTGCTCAACACGTGGGGCGTGAGGTCTCCACAGTACATCGATGTTGTCGCCAGTGGTCGGCGGAAGGTGCACGTGCCCGTCGACCTGGGACCGGTCCGCAGCGACGCACGGATGCACGCCAAGACCGTAGGATCCTACGCAGTGCCGTAGGGGACCGCACCACCACTTCCCAGCAAATTAGGGACACTGTTGCTCCTGGGGTATCGGCGTGGACCATTCGCAACCGTCTCCATGAAGCTGGGCTACGGTCCCGCACACCATTAGGCCGTCTTCCGCTCACGCCCCAACATCGTGCAGCCCGCCTCCAGTGGTGTCGCGACAGGCGTGAATGGAGGGACGAATGGAGACGTGTCGTCTTCAGCGATGAGAGTCGCTTCTGCCTTGGTGCCAATGATGGTCGTATGCGTGTTTGGCGCCGTGCAGGTGAGCGCCACAATCAGGACTGCATACGACCGAGGCACACAGGGCCAACACCCGGCATCATGGTGTGGGGAGCGATGTCCTACACTGGCCGTACACCTCTGGTGATTGTCGAGGGGACACTGAATAGTGCACGGTACATCCAAACCGTCATCGAACCCATCGTTCTACCATTCCTAGACCGGCAAGGGAACTTGCTGTTCCAACAGGACAATGCACGTCCGCATGTATCCCGTGCCACCCAACGTTCTCTAGAAGGTGTAAGTCAACTACCCTGGCCAGCAAGATCTCCGGATCTGTCCCCCATTGAGCATGTTTGGGACTGGATGAAGCGTCGTCTCACGCGGTCTGCACGTCCAGCACGAACGCTGGTCCAACTGAGGCGCCAGGTGGAAATGGCATGGCAAGCCGTTCCACATGACTACATCCAGCATCTCTACGATCGTCTCCATGGGAGAATAGCAGCGTGCATTGCTGCGAAAGGTGGATATACACTGTATTAGTGCCGACATTGTGCATGCTCTGTTGCCTGTGTCTATGTGCCTGTGGTTCTGTCAGTGTGATCATGTGATGTATCTGACCCCAGGAACGTGTCAATAAAGTTTCCCCTTCCTGGGACAATGAATTCACGGTGATCTTATTTCAATTTCCAGGAGTGTAATATTCCTCAAATAGACTGACGCACACAGAGTTCCGACCGAAACTCAAAGTGAAACTTCTTTATTTAAATGTGTGAATCTGTACTTAAACTGCTGTATGACTGAGAAGATGAAAATTCTACATTGTTTGATTCTGGAACAGCTGAGTAAAACTGAACGTATTGAGCCTATTTTTTCTTATCACGTCAACACTGACCCACAATATACTGCCATACAGCGAGCGTCAATACTGCCAAGTAAATAAAAGATTCTAACTACTAAAGCCACTAACTACTAATAGGCATGTGGTTAGCAAACGATAGATTTTGTTGCAAACCAAATAATGTATTTTTTACCTTAATAATGTGACATGCAGTTCTAACACGAATATAAATCGTCATTGACATCCAGTACATAGATATATAATCATGAATAATTTTGCCGGCCGAGTTGGCCGAGTGGTTCTAGGCGCTAAAGTCTGGCACCCTGCGACCGCTACTGTCACAGGTTCGAATCCTGCCAGGGGCATGGATGTGTGTGATGTCCTTAGGATAGTTATCATTAAGTAATACTAAGTTATAGGGGACTGATGACCTTAGAAGTTAAGTCCCATAGTTCTCAGAGCCATTTGAACCATTTGAGCCTAGAATAATTTTCAATCTCCAAGTCGGATACTTCTGAATCGTTAGCCTTCGCTAACACTTCAGACCTCTAGCCTCCATCAATACTAACTTCTCACATTTAATATCCATCACTGCTGGCTGTTCACCTCCAACTGCCCAACAGTACTTCCATCACTGCTGGCGACTAACTTCCAACTGCCCAACACTACTGGCGATTAACTTCCAACAACAAGTCCAACCAGCCACAGAGTCTCTTACAAAGAAAGCGCAGTCAGAGATCCAATGCAAAGCGTTACACAGCGCTGCCAACACAGAAGCATCCCACTTACAAAAGAAATACATATAGGACTAGTTGGAATGCATATTTCCCTCCGTACCGCAGCGACCAACATCGTTATCTTGTTCTGTTTCGCCCCCTGAAGCAGAGCGGACTGCCATTCCTCCACAGATCCTTACGCATCTCACTGAAAGTTCTCCATCAAAATGGTGAAACGTGGACGCACTCAGTACTAATATCCACTGCTCGGATACTTTTGTACTGGTAGTGTAATTACGTAGCTCTAGCCTCTTCAAGTCACTCTCATTTCACGAAAATATTTTTGGGACGGCACGTACCATTCCTTCTAGAGCACCTCACACATCTTCCTTTCACACGCATTCTTTTCGGCTGCGTGCGGTACACTGCACATAAAAGGAAATTCGAAGATTTTGCTATTGCTTTGAAATACACTAGGGTTTCAAATATTTATCTGGGATGTTTTGTTCCAAAATTAAATTAAAAATAGATTCTACTACCCCCTTTCCCGGTTCTCGAAAAGGTTTTGGGGGGTTTTCCTTTGGTTGTAAGACAAGTGCCGAAATCAGAAATCTCTTCTCAAATACATTGTCAGAAATGGAAAGTGTTAAGCCAGGAAGCATCAGTGCGTTATTTGCCAAAAAATTTGGCGATGATCATCGGATAACTGATATTAAATGGTTCAATTGTCATTTTATTCAGATCTTTTGCGCATCATCGTCGTCTGTACGAGTTGTGGTCCCAAAAACCACGAATAAACTCGTTTATCTATTGAGAAGGGCAAGGAAACAGCTGTCGAATGCCGTATCGAGGAATTTTGTGCCTTGTCTGAAATACGAGGGGCGTTGAATAAGTAATGCAACACAATTAGGCCGTGCGGTTCTAGGCGCTGCAGTCTGGAACCGCGAGACGACTACGGTCGCAGGTTCGAATCCTGCCTCGGGTATGGATGTGTGTGATGCCCTTAGGTTAGTTAGGTTTAAGTGGTTGTATGTTCTAGGGGACTGATGACCCATGTTGAGTCCCATAGTGCTCAGAGCCATTTGAACCATTTGAACCAACACAATTATTTTGTGAAAGCCGGCTGTCTATATGCAGGATTCCAATAATTCTCCACATTTTTGGCTAAAAAACCCTATTTTTCAACTTAACCCTTATCTCCGTATGGTGTCAATCTACTGTTCGACGTCGAAGTCAACGTCTTGCTGAATCAATAACGTCCCCATCATACACGTACTCCTTCCCGTGGAGTGCATCCTTCATTGGACCGAAACACATAGACGTCGTACTGTGCGAGGTCCGGGCTGTAGGGTGGATCAACAGTCCAGTGGAGTTTTGTCAGCTTCTCTAGGGTGCACGGACTTGTGTGAGGTCTTGCGTTATCAAGGAGAAGCAGAGTCTCGTTTGCATTTTGGTAGCGACGAACACTCTGAAGTAGATTCTTCATCTTCCTGAGGGTAGTACACTATACCTCCGAGGTGACTGTTGGACCATGAGGGAGGACATCAAGCTGAATAATCCCTTCAGAGTCACAGAAGACCGCCGTCATGACCTTACCGGTTGAGGGAGCGGCTTCCTTTTCGAAGGAGGGGTGGTATGGAACCACTCCATGGCTTGCCGTTTTGTTTCCGGTTAGCAGTGATGTGTCCACGTTTCATCGCCTGTGACAATGTTCGACAAAATTGTCACGACAGCCTCGTAACGTGCAGGCAATTCCGCGCAGACGGTCCTTCGCTACTCTTTATGGTCTTTCGCTAGGTCCCAGAGGAACCAGCCGGCAAACATCTTTGAGTACCCCAACTTACGGATGAGTGTGTTAGCACTGCCAACGAGACGGCCAGTCGAGTACCGAGATTTTTGATTATGATCCGTCGATCACCTCGATGGTTGGATGGAGAGGGTTGTATGGGCCCACGATGGCAAGGTCTTCAGCGCCCGCTCAGTAACAAAATGAGACGTTTGTCAAGAGAATACTTAAAACAGTAAGATAAAACAGAACGTAAAACACGGGTAACAAAGCTTGGAAAAATATGTGCTTATCCACAGCGAAGCGTGGGACGAAGCATGCCGTCAGCAGTAAAACATGGACAACACAGGAAGAAAGTGGTCGAGGGAGCTAAAACAATATAGCAGATGGAAGTCGTTGTCTGGCAAGCAAGGAAAAAAGGGAGGAGCCAGCCAGTTTGAAACACACTAAAACCTCCAGCCTAAAAGTTTAGGCCTGAGTCCAGACACATCAAAAAACTTTAAAACCCTAGACACACCCGTCTCATCATTAGCTAAAGCAGAGGGCAGATCCCAATCAACTTGTGCTTCCGCCCTTGCATCACGGTATAAAATGCAGTCTGTTAAAATGTGCGGACATAGATGTGCACGTTCCAATGTGACGACCTGTCAAAAGGCCGTAAGTCCAACATCTGCATCGTGTACATGCTAGGCGAGAGTCAGTGAGATTCCGGAAGGTATCGACATGTGGATGTGGAGCCACGCCGACTGCAGTGCCGTGGGCAGCTGCACTAAGTTTCTCGGAAGAGTATCCATGGTGCGTGCTGGCCGATTGTGATGGTCCCACAGATTATTGATTGAGTTTAACTTAGAGATAGTTTGGTATATTACCACGTGGTGCGTCTTTGAATGCAAATACAATGAAAATTATCTGTTTATTCGGAATGTTACCTCTTTAAATCTCTTTGTGTGCTGAACGATACACAGTTCCGGTTTCCCGAGACTGCAGTATTAAGAAAAGCACGGACAAGCTACCAGGTAAAAGTCGAGTTGAGAGGCCGCCTTGAGTAGTAGTAGTTGTGGAGTCTTGAAGAGAGGGTGTTGCATCATGGCGGAATGCGCAGTTTGGATAGCGGATGTGCCACACAAATATTTCACGTGAGATGTTCCATGATATACAATCTTAGGAAGAAGGAGGATTTTTAAGAAGATTTATAAAGAAGATAACAAATTCTGAGTTTGTTAACTGCAAGTGCAAGTTCCGTAATTAGTGCTGTACAAAGATTTCATTGTGTACAAGACTATCTACGTACTAGTAATAAGATAGAACTACCAGTTATGTGTTCAGTATTTTAATTGCCCTCCCCCATTCAGATTAGTTAAGTAATACTGCATTATGAATTCAAGAAAATAATTTTGTGCATTGCGAATAATTTGTAGAAGCAGGCATTATCCACTATGACAATGCGGAGAGGAAGAGAGACAGAGGACGCTGACTGTCCGTGCTACTTAGAGTTCACTTTTGTCTCATTAAAAGGACTGAATTTCAAAGCACTTCCTGTTGTCATTGATATATATTTCACAAAGAAACTCCCCACTGTTCAAAGAAATATGTCTGGTAAAATTTGCATTGTCGCGCCTTGCATTTTTGCGTGTACAATAATCAATAATCTTGAAAAGAGAATTAAAAAAATTGCTGAGACATAAAAAGGAATAACAATAAGATGGAAAACTGACGGAGCACAGTAAAATTATGCGTTGCAAGGTAAGAATTTGTTGCGAAAGTGAACGTTTTTGCAGGATATTAACAACAGTTTTCAATTAGTGAAATTTCAAGTAATTTCAACAGATGCATTTTTTTTGACAGGGTGCATTTAAATTACCTAACAGTCATTTTCAGTCTTCTTGTGAACTGTTCTTTTATGTAAGCTAATTTTCAGACAGTGAGATGCGTTATGGATGAATTAAAATCACATTCATGAACACTATTGTGCATAATTAAGTTCACATTCAAAACTAGGGAAGTTATGCAACTTCTAGATCCGTACCGGTAAGCGGAACTTAGAAACAAGGCAGTTTTCAGATATCTGACGAGAAATTCAGTTAAACACAGTTTCAGGATACAACTCAAAATAATACAGATAACTTTCACACCCAGGGAATGCTCCAGTCAGAATCGTTCCCACAACTGTCGCAGGGTATTTGCTTTAAGACGTTTCACGCCGCACTCGCCAACGACCATCTGTCTGATTGAGCTTAAGAAGAGATTCATCCGTAAAAGACACCTGTCGCCACGCAGTGGACGTCCTGTCGTGGTACTGGCTCCCCAGCTGGAGCCTTCGTCGCTGATAAGCAGCAGTCAGTACAAGTGTGGCACCTGCTGCGGTGGTCCACACACAGCAACGTTCGCAGAACGGCCGTTGAGGAGACACCATTGGTAGCTCCTTGGCTCATCTGGGCAATCAGTTGCTCAACAGTTGCACTTCTGCCCGCCCGTATACATCTCCGCAGACGTCGTTGACCCCTGACGTCTGTGGCCCGTGTTGGAAATGGTTCAAAATGCTCTGAGCACTATAGGACTTAACATCTGAGGTCACCAGTCCTCTAGAACTCAGAACAACTTAAACCTAAGTAAGCTAAGGACATCACACACATCCATGCCCGAGGCAGGTTGGTAACCTGCGACCGTAGCAGTCGAGCGGTTCCAGACTGAAGCACCTAGAACCGCTCGGCCACCGCGGCCGGCCCCGTGTTGCACCACAGTTGCCACGGTGCCAGTTTTGGACAGCGCCATTTTGCCATTCACAGTATACTTTAACAACGGCGGCAAGCGAACAGTTTACAAATCTGACCGTTTCGAAAATTCTCCGACCGTCGGCCCGAAAGCCGTCAGATAAATCGCTCTATGTCTGCATGCGCCAACGACTGCACTGTTTTCCGACACGCTTTATATACCCTCCACTGCTAGTGCCGCCACCTATCGTCTCTGAGTGGTCTATGTCGAACGTAGGCAGTGTTCTTGTTGTTGTTGTTTTTGGGGGAGGAGACCAGACAGCGAGGTCATCGGTCTCATCGGATTAAGGAAGGAAGGGGAAGAAAGTCGGCCGTGACCTTCCAAAGGAGCCATCCCGGCATTTGCCTGCAGCGATTTAGGGAAATCACGGGAAACCTGAATCAGGATGGCCGGACGCGGGATTGAACCGTCGTTCTCCCGTGTGCTAGCCACGGCGCCACCTCGCTCGGTATAGGCGATGTTCACTGCTATGTAATTTGACTGCGTAGTTCACAGCGTTCGGTCAAGGTGTCCATCGTGTAACACTTTCATTTTTCGTCAGTGTATTACTAGTTGAGACTCCATATGCCCATCTACCAGCTCACTTGCTGTTAGGCTGAAAAGTTCGAGAATCTATTATGGATCGAAATTGCCCGTGCTGCTCTTAGGAATACAGAATGAAAAGCATAAAAGAATATTTATATAATTCTGCAAAGTATGATCCATTTCAGAACAGTCAGTAGTTGTTCATCTTGATTTCATGTTCATGTCTTCCAGTGAAATTATGTTCTCTTGAATTCAAGTGACATCTTCCGGTCTTTGTATTCCGCACGGTGATAATTCATTCACGAAACAATCCCCTATGGTGTGACTAAGCCATTTTTTTTTCTTTTTGGTCGTCAGTCAACTGACTGATTTGATGCGGCCCGCCACGAATTCCTTTTCCTGTGCTAACCTCTTCATCTCAGAGTAGCACTTGCAACCTACGTCCTCAATTATTTGATTGACGTATTCCAATCTCTGTCTTCCTCTACAGTTTTTGCCCTCTACAGCTCCCTCTAGTACCAAGGGAGTCATTCCCTTATGTCTTAGAAGATGTCCTATCATCCTGTCCCTTCTCCTTATCATTGTTTTCCACATATTCCTTTCCTCTCCGATTCTGCGTAGAACCCCCCCATTCCTTACCTTATCAGTCCACCTAATTTTCAACATTCGTCTATAGCACCACATCTCAAATGCTTCTATTCTCTTCTGTTCCGGTTTTCCCACAGTCCATGTTTCACTACCATACAATGCTGTACTCCAGACGTACATCCTCAGAAATTTCTTCCTCAAATTAAGGCCGGTATTTGATGTTAGTAGACTTCTTTTGGCCAGAAATGCCTTTTTTGTCATAGCGAGTCTGCTTTTGATGTCCTCCTTGCTCCGCCCGTCATTGGTTATTTTACTGCCTAGGTAGCAGAATTCCTTAACTTCATTGACTTCGTGACCATCAATCTTAATGTATAGTTTCTCGCTGTTCTCATTTCTACTACTTCTCATTACCTTCGTCTTTCTCCGATTTACTCTCAAACCATACTGTGTACTCATTAGACTGTTCATTCCGTTCAGCAGATCATTTAATTCTTCTTCACTTTCACTCAGGATAGCAATGTCATCAGCGAATCGTATCATTGATATCCTTTCACCTTGTATTTTAATTCCACTCCTGGACCTTTCTTTTATTTCCATCATTGCTTCCTCGATGTACAGATTGAAGAATAGGGGCGAAAGGCTACAGCCTTGTCTTACACCCTTCTTAATACGAGCACTTCGTTCTTGATCGTCCACTCTTATTATTTCCTCTTGGTTGTTGTACATATTGTATATGACCCGTCTCTCCCTATAGCTTATACCTACTTTTTTCAGAATCTCGAACAGCTTGCACCATTTTATATTGTCGAACGCTTTTTCCAGGTCGACAAATCCAATGAACGTGTCTTGATTTTTCTTTAGCCTTGCTTCCATTATTAGCCGTAACGTCAGAATTGCCTCTCTCGTGCCTTTACTTTTCCTAAAGCCAAACTAATCGTCACCTAGCGCATTCTCAGTTTTCTTTTCCATTCTTCTGTATATTATTCTTGTAAGCAGCTTCGATGCATGAGATGTTAAGCTGATTGTGCGATAATTCTCGTACTTGTCAGCTCTTGCCGTCTTCGGAATTGTGTGGATGATGCTTTTCCGAAAGTCAGATGGTATGTCGCCAGACTCATATATTCTACACACTAACGTGAGTGAATAGTCGTTTTGTTGCCACTTCCCCTAATGATTTTAGAAATTCTGTTGGAATGTTATCTATCCCTTCTGCCTTATTTGACCGTAAGTCCTCCAAAGCTCTTTTAAATTCCGATTCTAATACTGGATCCCCTTATCTCTTCTAAATCGACTCCTGTTTCTTCTTCTATCACATCAGACATATCTTCATCGTCATACAGGCTTTCAGTGTATTCTTTCCACCTATCTGCTCTCTCCTGTGCATTTAACAGTGGAATTTCCGTTGCACTCTTAATGTTACCACCGTTGCTTTTAATGTCACCAAAGGTTGTTTTGACTTTCCTGTATACTGAGTCTGTCCTTCCGACAATCATATCTTTTTCGATGTCTTCACATTTTTCCTGCAGCTTCCCTGCACTTCCTATTTATTTCGTTCCTCAGTGACTTGTATTTCTGTATTCCTGATTTTCCCGGAACATGTTTGTACTTCCTCCTTTCATCAATCAACTGAAGTATTTCTTCTGTTACCCATGGTTTCTTCGCAGCTACCTTCTTTGTACCTATGTTTTCCTTCCCGACTTCTGTGATGGCAATTTTTAGAGATGTCCATTCCTCTTCAACTGTGTTGCCTACTGCGCTATTCCTTATTGCTGTATCTATAGCGTTAGAGAACTTCAAACGTATCTCGTCATTCCTTAGAACTTCCGTATCCCATATCTGTGCAATATCCTTTTTTCCAGGAGTGTTAGTCCCGAAAGCTATCAAGAACTACTGTGGAATATGGAAAGCAGGAGATGAGTTTCTGTGGGAAGTTTTTATTATTCTTTATTTATTCGTATCGCTGTGTGCCTGTCTTTCAATTTGACGCCACTTCGACGATCTGCAGTCGACGAGGATGATAGGATGAGGATGACGACAGCACAGCACCCAGTCCCTGGGAGGAGAAAATTCCCCGACTTAGCCCGGACCCAGAGGATGGACAATCCGTCACGCTGACCATTCAGCTACCGGGGTGGACACTGTGGGAAGTAAAATGTGACGTCGAGTACTGTGTCGTGCTTGGACAGCACTTTCCCCGAAAGGTGGAGGTCCCTGTCCGGCGTACAGTATTAGCCTGCCAGGAAACTACAGAAATTATGACTACTACGTTCCACCTGCTGTTTCAAAAAGTCCGTGGAGTTCTCTCGTTTCATTGAAAATAGTTAGTCTCTGTTGTTAGTGTATGCGACGAACCTGCCGGTTTCACGGAATTGTTTTGAACTTTATTTGGACTTGCGGAACTCAATTTAACTAAACCTGAGTTACGTACGTATTACGGGCGCTTCCCATTGTTTCTGGTCTCTGTCCCAGCACCCACCCACGTATTCCTCGGGATCCAGCTCTGGGCCCAACCGACACCAGCAAAAGGTGCTATAGAGTGCGTGAGCGTTTGTGAAAGGCGGAACGTATGCGCACCACCCTGTGAACAACGCTGTAGTCATCGCGGAAGACGTAGTGTGCACAGCACACACATCATGAAGATGTGCGAGAAAAGGCAACTCCAATTCATGGTGAAAGCTGCGATAACATCTTGATTCACATTCACGATAACCAGGAAGAATTGGCAAAGGTTGTGGTTCGAAAAACACTCCAAAAACATCACAGCACCAACTCCGGCCAGAACTAATGCCGCCAAGCAACGCGTTGTAAACGCCTCGTTGGATCGTCGGAATACCCGACGCTTTGCATTTAGTGAAAAGAAGCAGAATTGCTTCTCTACGAAGACGCATCTTGCTTCGTTGATTCCAGACTAGCGATGAACTGGTCAGCCGGCCCGAGTGGCCGAGCGGTTCTAGGCGCTACAGTTGGAACGGCGCGACTGCTACGGTCACAGGTTCGAATCCTGCCTCGGGCATGGATGTGTGTGATGTCCTTAGGTTAGTTAGGTTTAAGTAGTTCCAAGTTTAGGGTACTGATGACCTCAGATGTTAAGTCCCATAGTGCCCAGAGCCATTTGATTGACTGGTCAAGCTCATGGTCCGGTTCCACCCGAGTGCTTTGGGTAATGACGTCCTGGTAACGCCATGAATTTTATTTGCGAATGATGTAGGCGACCCGTTATTAAATGCTGTCTGTGACTGTCTTACTAACTAGTGTAATCTGTGATGTGTGTAATCTGTGCTGTTTACTGCAAATATCTCTTGATGTACTGGAGTGTAGTCATGATGGACTCTCAGATCTCAACTTAAATTAATAGAGAAACAACTAACGAATATATTTTCATTTATTTTTTCTCACAAACATTTGAATGTTTCTGCATTTGGCACGGTTTCCGAGAGAAAGTTTTCGGAGGAACTGTGCAGCACAACTTAAACCGTTGAATGAAACTATTAGTGATTATAATAACTACGTAGGATTTACAGGCCGGTGTCGTGATGGCTAAAATTATTATCTTTGAACTACCGGCGCTAACTTCATACTAGTTGCTAACCACCTTCCACACGGAGCGCGTCCGTATCTCACCACTGACTTCGAGTATCAGCCACACGCAGTTGACGTCAACAAGTGTATGGGTCTGAAGATAACGTTGCTACAACGTTGAAACTAGCTGCCAAAATAAAATCCACACCTTAAATACTGCTGGAGGAATTTCTACATTTTTAATATAAATTTTAATATAAAATTCTTCTGGATGTTGTTCCACCTCAATGCGTAAAATACCGTACTTAAATTATAAAATCCAGAACCAACGTTTTGGTCGTCTTGTCCTGAGGAAGGCCGTTGAAATACGGTCGAAACGTTGGTTTTACGATTTATAACCAAAGTATTTTACAAAATGACGCGGTGCAGCAACCAAAATAATTTTAATCATGAGTGATAATAATGTTGTTTCTAACAATTATTTGGCTGTTTTTGTAATGGGTCGCATTTTTTGAGGGCGAGGAACCAAGTATATAGCAGAAATGGTTGTGAGTGAAACGAGTAGGGATGTTACTTAAAATTTTGATGTTTACAGATATTTAGATCTTTTTTTTCGAGTGTGAAGTCGTGGAGGCGCTGCTTATATTGGCTCTGAGCACTATGGGACTTAACATCTGAGGTGATCAGTCCCCTAGACTTAGAACTAATGAAACCTAACTAACCTAAGGACATCACACACATCCATGCCCGAGGCAGGATTCGAACCTGCGACCGTAGCAGCGGCACTGTTCCGGACTGTAGCGCCTAGAACCGCTCGGCCACAACGTCCGGCTGCGCGTACTAATATTAAATGGATTGTTCCTGTAGGGGTCGTGCTGTTGCTTCCGGTGGCTCGCTCTTGTGGTGCATGACTGTTTTTCTCATGCGATTTGTAGTAATAGTCCAGTTGAATCGGATCGTTTTTGTAATGTGATTTGCTCCAATAGCTCAGCTGAATCGGATCAAGTCTGTGGTATTTATTGCTTAGCTATTTCTTTTCCCTTTTCCAACTGTTATTTTTAGTTTGTAATGCGATTCCAATGTTTAAAATATATTTTCTATCAGTTAAGTCTGGAGGTATTTGAGCGTGTTATTGTTTCACTAAGCTGTTGTTTTGTGGGGGGTATCTGTTATCCTTGTCGTCGTTTAACCTTTATAGGTCAAGCGAAATGTTGTTGTTGTTGTAGTCTTCAGTCCTGAGACTGATTTGATGCAGCTCTCCATGCTAATCTATCCTGTGCAAGCTCCTTCATCTCCCAGTACCTACTGGAACCTACATCCTTCTGAATCTGCTTAGTGTATTCATCTCTTGCTCTCCCTCTACGATTTTTACCCTCCACGCTGCCCTACAATGCTAAATTTGTGATCCCTTGATGCCTCAGGACATGTCCTACCAACCGATCCCTTCTTCTAGTCGTGCCACAAACTTCTCTTTTCCCCAATCCTATTCAATACCTCCTCATTAATTACGTGATCTACCCACCTAATCTTCAACATTCTTCTGTAGCACCAGGTCTTTCAGTGCTCTGTCAAACTCTCCACGCAATATCGTATCTCCCATTTCATCTTCATCTACATCCTCTTCCATTTCCATAACATTGTCCTCAAGTACATAGCCCTTGTATAGACCCTCTTTATACTCCTTCCACCTTTCTGCTTTCCCCTCTTTGCCTAGAACTGGGTTTCCATCTGAACTGTTGATATTCATACAAGTGGCTCTCTTTTCTCCAAAGGTCTCTTTAATTTTCCTGTAGGCTGTATCTATCTTACCCCTAGTGAGATAAGCCTCTACATCCTTACATTTGTCCTCTAGCCATCCCTGCTTAGCCATTTTGCACTTCCTGTCGATCTCATTTTTGAGACGTTTGTATTCCTTTTTCCCTGCTTCATTTACTGCGAAATATTCGACTGAAATTGTGCAATTTTTGAATTTTTGGTCTGTCTGCTCTGGAGTAATTCGTGTATGTCACATTTCGATTATCTTTTTTTTTTTTTTTTTTTTTTGATTTGTCCCCACCCAAAACTCCTAATATCCACGGTTGTCCCGTTAATTTCGTTTCATTAGCTGATAGAAATTCTTAGTGTGTTTTTTTATTTTGTTTTAGATCGTAACGTTCTATCTTGTGATCTCCAATGTGAAGGATGTAATCGGTTTGTTATTAAATGTTATCTGTGGTTGTCTTAGTAACCCTTGTAAACTACGCTTTTTACTCGAAATATAACGTCAAGAGTCAAAGTAGACGGGTGGAAACGGACCTCGCTCTATTGCCCACTTCACTGCTATGGTGCAGTGGAGGGTCACATGCAGTACAGTACCAATTCTACACCACTTACATCGCTCCAGTGACCAGTATGCTCTTTCAAGCGATTGTCTAATATTTTGTCTGGTAGGCTAATAGTATTTCTTTCTGTCATCAGCGTCCGTTTTTAAGCCGTGGAATTTCCGATATGTAATCAAAAGCGCGATTCAGCCTCTTTGCCTGTGGCTAAGCAACGGTCTGCTTAGCGTTCCGCCAACAGTCGCGTGCGCTGTGTTCGCCGCGGCTTAGCTCGGCTTCAATCGTCAGTGACCGATAACAGGAGTACGGATATCCATTGGCAGCCTTTGGTGGTCATCTGGGAAAAAGAGACTGCAAGCAGCTGCCGGAACTGAATAGTACTTTAAGGGGATGTCGTCATTGCCAGTCTGTCAGTTTACATGCTTGAGAAACACGACACTCGACTCTGGTCGTATTACGTCTGTTGTTTGCAACTGTAGGCAAAATGAAATGGCTGATGTATATGAACTTACTTGGAGAGCAACGGAACATGTAGTCTCTACGAGAAGCTTGTTCGAGTTATTCGCTGTGTCGTGGAGGTTCTGAAATTGTGCTTTCTATACGGCAGTTGACCCCAGTGTTTCTGAGAGGCGTTTACCGACAGTAACATTAGTGAATTTTATTTTGCTGCGTGCTGTTTTCTGTCTGTTGCCTTTGTGCTCTGTAGATGATTCGTCGGTATTACGAATTATATCTGTAATGTGTACTCACCGAAAAGGACACTTCAATTTTCCTGTTTTAATTGAAGCCGTGTGGGTGTTCTGCTTCCAGTTATATTGCATTTAGAAAGGAAAGCTATGTAAATTGCTGAGCTTTTCTGTCTGCTTACATTGTAATATTCCTGTTTATTAGATTCGGGCCCTATTTGTTATTTGCGAATATTATTTGGGCTGCCTTGGATACTCAGATTAGGTATATTAATGATGGTAGAGGTCAGCTGGGCGTCGTTTTTCGAATTTCCCAAGAATGATTACCTATCGAAGTTGGAGCGCTCCTAACGATACATATCGATGTTACGATAGTAAATCGATGATGGAGGTCTCGCGGCGCGTGTTATGATAAATTACTTGTGATCGTCATTGCATCAGTTTTGAGTTGTTTCTTCAGTTTCGGTACATTACGTTCCCTTTCATAGCGAGTCTAATGAGTGCTGCTTCTCAAGTTTCGTCTGCGGATTGTCTCACATGGAGAACTCTCATTCCATGCACATGCAGTGTATAGAAATGTTTAACTTTTTCCCGGAAATACGGACTTCTGCCCGACGACGACACGAGAGACTGTATTGACTGTGGTGCTGCGAAGTCTGTGAAACTGCGTAATAGGAGTGCGTACACTGAGATTCCATTGCAATTTCATTGCGGACTTTGTGGAAAGCGAACCAGCATCAGAAAAAACACGTAGCTCGAGTCCTCTAAATTATCGATTGAGACGAGCATAATTCTTGTGTCGTGCTGGATTCGTGATTACACTGTGCAAACCACAGCATCTGAAACTGAGCTATCGGCGAATACTGTCTGTGATTACTTCGGGTTTTGCCGAGAAGCCTGCTACGTCATAGTGACAAACGACAGTGTGCCAATTTGTGGACCGAATAAAATAGTGGAAGTAGACGAGTCTCACATTGCTAGGCGAAAGAATTCAGAGAGAGCGGCCCACTAAAACTGAAGTATATCATATTTGGGTTTTTGGTGGCATAGAAAGGGAGTCATGCAAGTGTTTCGTTGTCAGGGTATTGTCGCGAGACAAGGTGACCCTAGTGGGTCTTATAAAGCATTTCATACTTCCAGGAACAAAAGTCATCGCCGAAGGGTTTCAGTCATACCATAGTCTCAAAGCTGAAGGGTTCGAGCACGAATTTGTGAACCACTCTGTCGAGTTTGTCTCTTCACGCCAGTGTCCATACCCACAACATAGAACGCCTGTGGAAGTCTGTCAAGTCAACCACAAAAAGAGAAGGCCTTCCAGGATAGAGGGACGAACTCTATTTGTTCCAGTACCTATAGTTTCACAACTTGCGTCTGCAGGGAAAAATCGACGCATGCGACACTCTGCCGATGTTCCTACGCGGTATTGGCAGAGTTTACCCCAGGTATGGCAAAAAATGACTTGTCCCTGCAGCTTATACACTCCTGGAAATGGAAAAAAGAACACATTGACACCGGTGTGTCAGACCCACCATACTTGCTCCGGACACTGCGAGAGGGCTGTACAAGCAATGATCACACGCACGGCACAGCGGACACACCAGGAACCGCGGTGTTGGCCGTCGAATGGCGCTAGCTGCGCAGCATTTGTGCACCGCCGCCGTCAGTGTCAGCCAGTTTGCCGTGGCATACGGAGCTCCATCGCAGTCTTTAACACTGGTAGCATGCCGCGACAGCGTGGATGTGAACCGTATGTGCAGTTGACGGACTTTGAGCGAGGGCGTATAGTGGGCATGCGGGAGGCCGGGTGGACGTACCGCCGAATTGCTCAACACGTGGGGCGTGAGGTCTCCACAGTACATCGATGTTGTCGCCAGTGGTCGGCGGAAGGTGCACGTGCCCGTCGACCTGGGACCGGACCGCAGCGACGCACGGATGCACGCCAAGACCGTAGGATCCTACGCAGTGCCGTAGGGGACCGCACCGCCACTTCCCAGAAAATTAGGGACACTGTTGCTCCTAGGGTATCGGCGAGGACCATTCGCAACCGTCTCCATGAAGCTGTTTGGCGCCGTGCAGGTGAGCGCCACAATCAGGACTGCATACGACCGAGGCACACAGGGCCAACACCCGGCATCATGGTGTGGGGAGCGATGTCCTACACTGGCCGTACACCTCTGGTGATCGTCGAGGGGACACTGAATAGTGCACGGTACATCCAAACCGTCATCGAACCCATCGTTCTACCATTCCTAGACCGGCAAGGGAACTTGCTGTTCCAACAGGACAATGCACGTCCGCATGTATCCCGTGCCACCCAACGTGCTCTAGAAGATGTAAGTCAATTATCCTGGCCAGCAAGATCTCCGGATCTGTCCCCCATTGAGTATGTTTGGTACTGGATGAAGCGTCGTCTCACGCGGTCTGCACGTCCAGCACGAACGCTGGTCCAACTGAGGCGCCAGGTGGAAATGGCATGGCAAGCCGTTCCACAGGACTACATCCAGCATCTCTACGTTCGTCTCCATGGGAGAATAGCAGCCTGCATTGTTGCGAAAGGTGGATATACACTGTACTAGTGCCGACATTGTGCATGCACTGTTGCCTGTGTCTATGTGCCTGTGGTTCTGTCAGTGTGATCATGTGATGTATCTGACCCCAGGAATGTGTCAATAAAGTTTCCCCTTCCTGGGACAATGAATTCACGGTGTTCTTATTTCAATTTCCAGGAGTGTACATCGCACGGACTGTCACGAGACGATAACACCGACGACGACTAAGCTAGGTCGTCTCCTTTCAATTTACCAGTGCTTCCCTGACGCTTTTCTTTTGTCGTTCTCTAGTGACACCTTCAAACATACTCGTAACGCGCGCCACGAGACGTCCATAATCGATTTACTATCGCAACTTCGATATGTATCGTTTGGAGCGCTCCTACTTCGATATGTAATCATTCTTGGAAATTACCATACCTTTTATTGTTGTCCACGTGGTTTGTAGTGATCTTTAATAGTGGCTCATTACCTGGTCTGAGCTGACAACTTCCCAACGTCTGAATGTCCATTCATTTTAGTTTATTGGCATGCAACAACTGATAGTGGAAATGTTTTTGTGTCTGTTTTAGTTAATAGTGTGCTTGTTAATCTCTGATGAAAGAGAACGACCACAGTGAGGTGAATTTTGCTACCTGAAATTAATTTGTTTAGTTCATAATTCTAAAACTGTAGTATTCATTTGTTTGCGTTTGGTGGATCTTAATAGTTTGGTATCTTCAGCTAAACTCTTCAGTTTCTAATTCTGAAAGTGTACCGGTCATTTGTTTGAACTTTCCCAGAACTACCAAAGAGGTGCTAAAGAAGTACGTAAATATTTGCGGTACCATATTTAAATAAATAAATAGTCGTCTCTGGTTCAAATATACGTGTTCTTTCTTTGGAACTTGGCATTTTACAGCTCCCAGCTCATCCCTAACTGCAACATTTAACTTTATTACAATTAAAGCTGGCTTTTCATTTGTTGTATAGTCACTGCACGTCCACTGCTGCGCACGCGTTATTGTCGGAATGTGAGACGTGTTTAACGCCAGCACCCGCTGCAGTTTGCCACTTAAATATAACTATTGCATCATTTTTCAGAAAGTGCATACATCCCGTTTCCTCCTCATTCGAATGAAACAGAGTTCGTGTTCTGCGTGACAGGTCATTTCCTCAGAAGTAGAACTGACACAACAAGTTTCAAGCCTACGAATATAATCTAGGTCACTAACAGCAAAACGTAGACATGAGCGGCCATTTCAAAGGTGTTTCATGGGTTTTAAAGTCTGTACTTTGGTCAATAACAACACGGCCAGTCGTATAATATTTCTATAATATTCTTATCACGTGTTGCCGTTGCACCGTTTGTTCCGAAAACTTCTTTCTTACAGCTCTCCACACTAGTCTATCCTGTACGAATCTACTCATTTCTGCATAACTACTGATAACGGCTTCCATTTGGACCTGCTTACTTTCGCCTACTCTTGGCCCCCACCACCAATTTTAACCTTCATACTTAACTTCGTTACCAAACCGACGATATCTTCATGCCTTTGTGTGAGTTCTTTCATCTGATTCCTTCTTTTAATCAAATTGTGCCATACATTTTTCTCTGAATTAATTCAGTACCTCCTTAATTATCTCATTCAGACATCTGATCTTTAGCATTCTCGTGTAGCACTACACTTCGAAAGCTTCTACACACACGGAAAGAAATCGCAATAACAAAAAATAATTAATGTGGAGAAATGAAATGTCGATAATACACTTGTCTAAGAGATTTATTTTAGTGATTAGCATTGCAAGATCAAGAGCTAATGAAAGCGTGAGATAAGTCATTGCTAATTTGAAATGCTGGTACATTAATAACTGGTGTAGCCACCAGAATGTTAAATGGAAGCATGCAAACGTGCATAGATTGTGCTGTACATGTGCCAGATGTCAGTTTCTGGGATTTAATTTCATGACTGTCGCACTTTGTTGTTAAGTACAGAGACAGTTACTCCTGTTGGTGGATGACTCTGGAGTTGTCGTTCAATGATGACAGATATGGCGATCGAGCAGGCCAAAGAAACATGTCGACACTCTGTAGAGCATGTTGGGTTACAACAACTGTATGTGGGCGAGTTTTATCCTGTTCGAAAACACCCACTGGAATGTTGTTCGTGGATGTTAGCACAGTAGGTCGAATCACCAGACTGACGTACAGATTTGCAGTCTGGGTGAGTGGGATAGCCACGAGAGTGCTCTTACTGTCATACGAAAGATCCAGTGCGTCTAGCAAACAGACTGGTTGGCTGCAGCCCCTCAAATGGCCTCCTTTGAACCAATACACGGCCATCTCTGCCACTAATGCGGAACCAGATTTCATCAGAAAACACTACATACCTCCACCTTGCTCTCCAATAAGTACTCCCTTGACATCACTGAAATCACAAATGGAGGTGGGTTGGGTACGGCACGCGCGCTACGCGGCATCTAGCTCGCAGCCGTCTTTAAAGTAACCGATTTGTAACAGTCTGTTGTGTCACTGTTGTGCCAACTACTGCTCAAATTGCCGCTGCAGATGCAGTACGATGCGGCAGAGCTACAAGCCGAACACGATGGTCTTCCCTCTCTGCAGCGCTACGTGGCCACTCGGAGCCCGGCCTTCTTGCGACAGTACATTCTCGTGACCACCGTTGCCAGCAGACATGTACAGTGTTTACATTCCTGCCAAATCTTTTTGCAGTATCCCAGGAGGAACATCCATCTTCTCGTAGCCCTGTTACGTGACCACGCTCAAACTCAGTGAGGTGTTTATAAACACGTCTTTGTCCCCTTAAAGACATTCTTGACTGACATCAACTCACCACGTCCACTTTCAAAGTAACTAACGCTCGCGACCAATACAACGTCTGTTTAAAAGAAACCTGATTTGTATCCTCATAGCCGGCCGCAGTGGCCGTGCGGTTCTAGGCGCTACAGTCTGCAGCCGTGCGACCGCTACGGTCACAGGTTCGAATCCTGCCTCGGGCATGGATTTGTGTGATGTCGTTAGGTTAGTTAGGTTTAAGTAGTTCTAAGTTCTAGGCGACTGATGACCTCAGAAGTTAAGTCGCATAGTGCTCAGAGCCATTTGAACCATTTTGTATCCTCATAGTGGTGCTACTAGCAGCACTCGTATGCTGTTGTTGTTGTTGTTGTCTTCAGTCCTGAGACTGGTTTGATGCAGCTCTCCATGCTACTCTATCCTGTGCAAGCTGCTTCATCTCCCAGTACCTACTGCAACCTACATCCTTTTGAATCTGCTTAGTGTACTCATCTCTCGGTCTCCCTCTACGATTTTTACCCTCCACGGTGCCCTCCAATGCTAAATTTGTGATCCCTTGATGCCTCAAAACATGTCCTACCAACCGATCCCTTCTTCTAGTCAAGTTGTGCCACAAATTTCTCTTCTCCCCAATCCTATTCAATACCTCCTCATTAGTTACGTGATCTATCCACCTTATCTTCAGTATTCTTCTGTAGCACCACATTTCGAAAGCTTCTATTCTCTTCTTGTCCAAACTAGTTATCGTCCATGTTTCACTTCCATACATGGCTACACTTCAAACAAATACTTTCAGAAACGACTTCCTGATACATAAATCTATATTCGATGTTAACAAATTTCTCTTCTTCAGAAACGCTTTCCTTGCCATTGCCAGTCTACATTTTATATTCTCTCTACTTCGACCATCATCAGTTATTTTACTTCCTAAATAGCAAAACTCCTTTACTACTTTAAGTGTCTCATTTCCTAATCTAATTCCCTCAGCATCACCCGATTTAATTTGACTACATTCCATTATCCTCGTTTTGCTTTTGTTAATGTTCATCTTATATCCTCCTTTCAAGACACTGTCCATTCCGTTCAACTGCTCTTCCAAGTCCTTTGCCGTCTCTGACAGAATTACAATGTCATCGGCGAACCTCAAAGTTTTTACTTCGTCTCCATGACTTTTAATACCTACTCCAAATTTTTCTTTTGTTTCCTTTACTGCTTGCTCAATATACAGATTGAATAACATCGGGGAGAGGCTACAACCCTGTCTCACTCCTTTCCCAACCACTGCTTCCCTTTCATGCCCCTCGACTCTTATTACTGCCATCTGGTTTCTGTACAAATTATAAATAGCCTTTCGCTCCCTGTATTTTACCCCTGCCACCTTTAGAATTTGAAAAAGAGTATTCCAGTCAACATTGTCAAAAGCTTTCTCTAAGTCTACAAATGCTAGAAACGTAGGTTTGCCTTTTCTTAATCTTTCTTCTAAGATAAGTCGTAAGGTCAGTATTGCCTCACGTGTTCCAACATTTCGACGGAATCCAAACTGATCCTCCCCGAGGTCTGCATCTACCAGTTTTTCCATTCGTCTGTAAAGAATTCGCGTTAGTATTTTGCAGCCGTGGCTTATTAAACTGATAGTTCGGTAATTTTCACATCTGTCAGCACCTGCTTTCTTTGGGATTGGAATTATTATATTCTTCTTGAAGTCTGAGGGTATTTCGCCAGTTTCATACATCTTGCTCACCAGATGGTACAGTTTTGTCAGGACTGGCTCTCCCAAGCCTGTCAGTAGTTCCAATGGAATGTTGTCTACTCCGGGGGCCTTGTTTCGACTCAGGTCTTTCAGTGCTCTGTCAAACTCTTCACGCAGTATCGTATCTCCCATTTCGTCTTCATCTACATCCTCTTCTATTTCCATAATATTGTCCTCAAGTACATCGCCCTTGTATAAACCATCTATATACTCCTTCCACCTTTCTGCCTTCCCTTCTTTGCTTAGAACTGGGCTGCCATCTGAGCTCTTGATATTCATACACGTGGTTCTCTTCTCTCTAAAGGTCTCTTTAATTTTCCTGTAGGCAGTATCTATCTTACCCCTAGTGAGATAAGCTTCTACATCCTTACATTTGTCCTCTAGCCATCCCTGTTTAGCCATTTTGCACTTCCTGTCGATCTCATTTTTGAGACGTTTGTATTCCTTTTTGCCTGCTTCATTTACTGCATTTTTATATTTTCTCCTTTCATCAATTAAATTCAATATTTCTTCTGTTACCCAAGGATTTCTAGCAGCCCTCGTCTTTGTACCTACTTTATCCTCTGCTGCCTTCACTACTACATCCCTCAGAGCTACCCATTCTTCTTCTACTGTATTTCTTTCCCCTATTCCTGTCAATTGTTCCCTTATGCTCTCTCTGAAACTCTGTACAACCTCTGGTTCTTTCAGTTTATCCAGGTCCCATCTCCTTAATTTCCCACATTTTTGCAGTTTCTTCAGTTTTACTCTACAAGTCATAACCAATAGATTGTGGTCAGAGTCCACATCTGCCCCTGGAACTGTCTTACAACTTAAAACCTGGTTCCTAAATCTCTGTCTTACCATTATATAATCTATCTGATACCTTTTAGTATCTCCAGGATTCTTCCACGTATACAACCTTCTTTCATGATTCTTAAACCAAGTGTTAGCTATGATTAAGTTGTGGTCTGTGCAAAATTCTACTAGGCGGCTTCCTCTTTCATTTCTTAGCCCCAATCCATATTCACCTACTATGTTTCCTTCTCTCCCTTTTCCTACACTCGAATTCCAGTCACCCATTACTATTAAATTTTCGTCTCCCTTCACTATCTGAATGATTTCTTTTATTTCATCGTACATTTCTTCAATTTCTTCATCATCTGCAGAGCTAGTTGGCATATAAACTTGTACTACGGTAGTAGGTGTGGGCTTCGTATCTATCTTGGCCACTATAATGCGTTCACTATGCTGTTTGTAGTAGCTTACCCGCATTCCTATTTTCCTATTCATTATTAAACCTACTCCTGCATTACCCCTATTTGATTTTGTGTTTATAACCCTGTAGTCACCTGACCAGAAGTCTTGTTCCTCCTGCCTCCGAACTTCACTAATTCCCACTATATCTAACTTTAACCTATCCATTTCCCTTTTTAAATTTTCTAACCTACCTGCCCGATTAAGGGATCTGACATTCCACGCTCCGATCCGTAGAACGCCAGTTTTCTTTCTCCTGATAACGACATCCTCCTGAGTAGTCCCCGCCCGGAGATCCGAATGGGGGACTATTTTACCTCCGGAATATTTTACCCAAGAGGATGCCATCATCATACAGTAAAGCTGCATGTCCTCGGGAAAAATTACGGCTGTAGTTTCCCCTTGCTTTCAGCCGTTCGCAGTACCAGCACAGCAAGGCCGTTTTGGTTAATGTTGCAAGGCCAGATCAGTCAATCATCCAGACTGTTGCCCCTGCAACTACTGAAAAGGCTGCTGCCCCTCTTCAGGAACCACACGTTTGTCTGGCCTCTCAACAGATACCCCTCCGTTGTGGTTGCACCTACGGTACGGCCATCTGTATCGCTGAGGCGCGCAAGCCTCCCCACCAACGGCAAGGTCCATGGTTCATGGGGGGAGGACTCGTATGCTACTGGCGCGAAATCTGAATAGACGACATCTTTAAGATGTAGAAATACGCCCAGCAACTTTCGTTTATGTCACAGAACTCCCTCTTGGTGTTGCGACTTTTTTGCACTTTTTGTGTCCTTTTTTGTGTGTTAATCGTGCACATCGACTTCCATACTAGGCTGCATTCCAATCACACAGTCATAGAATAGCCTCCCTTAACGCTTATATTTGTATCTGATTTTAACTAAATGTTATTTATCATGAATGCAGCTGCAATGTTAATACCTTGCACGGGTTGGACAAAATATGTAAACACCAAAACAGCGAACACTTTACCATTCCTAGTATAGTGTAGGAAAACGTTTGATTTTCAATAGAGCTTCCAATCGTCTCCGAATGGATGGTTTTCTTACTATAAAAATATTGGCAAGTTTAGGTAACGGTGATGGAGGTAAATAGCGGTCAAACACCCTTCCTTCTAAAGTACATCACCAAGTCTCAATGACATTCAGATCTGTTAACTGTGGCGGCCAGGATAAAAGTGACAATTCTACCTCGTGCTCGCAAAACTAGTCCTGGTGGACGCGAGTTGTGTTAACAGGTGCCCGGCCGTTTTGCAACACAGCATTGCCGTTGGGGAGCAACTATTATACCATGGGACGGACCTGATCATTCCCAATGGTCACATAATCCTCGGCACAAATGCAACCTTGCAGAGTAGCCATAGGGGCCGTGGAATACCATGACATGGTTGCCGAGACCATCACCGAACCATCGCTATGCTTGATTCTTGGCAGCAGGCAATCTGCATCATAAGCTTGGGATAGCGTATGCCAGACGTAAATTCTGCCAGAAGTTGAAAACAGCGTGAAATAAGATTCATCTGACCAAACGATTTATTCTATTTCTATATAGTCCAGGTTTTACGGGCTATCCTGCTACTGGAATTTGCATTTCTGATGACTAGTTTCGGAGCTCCAGCTCGTCCTGGAATTCCCTGCTTACGGAGCTCCCTTCGTGTTGTTTTAGTGCTGACAGGACAGGGTTCGCGAGTGCGAGATTCAGTTCAACAGTGACTTTTGCAACTGACACTCTCTTATTTTTCATCACAATACTCTTCAGTAACCGCCTGTCACGATCACTCAACACACACTCTCGTTCGCGTTGTGACTTAGCGGATAACGTTTTTCCGCTTTCCCTGTTTTCGCTGTAGATCGTTGACACGGTGCCGCTTCAAACACCAAACACACTGGAGTCCTTGGTTACGTAACTACTCCCCATACTATCGCCATAAACTTGGCCATGCCCGAATTTGCTTAGTTCCGTCATAATGTGGTCAGCGCTACACAGAACGTTCTTCTGTCAACAACTGACACTAGCATCGTACCGAGTATATTGAATAGGTGCCGTGGTCAAATGCAACAGCGCAAGATGCGGTCTTGGTTGGCATCTGCGTTCAGTCATACATTTGTCGTGGTGGTTCCATGTTGTTGTCCAGCTTCTGTACATTTCATACCAGTTCTACTCCAATAACAAAGCTCATCTACTGCTTTCAGTGACCCATTTTCTAACCTTATTTTCTCAGTATCACCTGATTCGACTACTTTACACTTTCCTTCTTTTACTGCAGTTGACATTCTTGTTATGGCCTTTTTTCAAGCCGCTAGCCATTCCTTTCAACTACTCATCCAAGTCATTTTCCGTCTCTGGCAGAATTACAATGTCATTGGCAAGCTTACATCACTATCTTAGAGTTTTAGGGTCTTTCCAAAACCCTACAAAACCTCACTCTCTACTCTTTTTTCTACATCCGCTAAAAAAAATGGTTCAAATGGCTCTGAGAACTATGGGACTTAACATCTGAGGTCAGCAGTCCCCTAGAACTTAGAACTACTGAAACCTAACTAACCTAAGGACGTCACACACATTCATGCCCGAGGCAGGATTCGAACCTGCGACCGTAGCGTTTGCACATTTCCAGACTGAAGCGCCTAGAACCGCTCGGCCACACCGGCAGGCTGTATCCGTTTAACCTCTCCTATAAGCATCCTTTATCATTTTGCCAAATACCTCTCTGGCCATCTCCTCTTGTAGCCGTAATACGTAAGATTCATCGCTCCCCTATCATCTTCATCCTCAGCTCAAATTTTCTCAAACTTATTCATAGAAACTCATCACAACCTCACTTAATTATTAAAACAAAACAGACTTGAAAATTTTAAAGTATGTTTGTTTATCTGTTGTTGGTTTTTGGGTGGTCTTCAGTGCAGATACTCGTTTGATGCACCTCTTCATACTACTGTATCCTGGGCAAGCTGCTTCATCTCCAAGTGACTACTGCAGCCTACATCCTTCTGAATCTGCTTGGTGTATTCACCTCTTGGTCTCCCTCTACGATTTTTACCCTCCACGCTGTCCTCCAATTTATTTATTTACGGTTGTAAAATGTTGTTTGTACGGTCTGCGTTGTTGCTCAAAAATCATTTGGATCAAGGTGCTATCATTATTTTTCAGTGTGAACGAAATAACAAAGATAACCATTCACAGTTTGGTTCTACATCCATCTGTGTTCTGAAGCCGATAAATGTCATACAGCAGTTAAGACACTAGAGTCTTATTCTGGACGGGTCTGGTTCGAATCCATGTTCGGTATCCTAATTTAAATGTGTCGTTGTTTCCTTGAAACATTTAAGGCAAATGGTCTCTTCATCAGCAGCATAATCAGTTTGTGACGGTTCGGTTCCGGCACCAGCCGCCGCCACTTTGAATTCCCACCGAGTGCTGACTCCGGGGCCGCAGTGACTGAGAGGGCGCTCCGAGGTCGGTCGCGTCCGTGCTGCTGGCAGCGTGCGGGCAGAACCTTCCGTAGTGGGACGACAAAAACTTCTCTCTGCGACAGAGACGGCTGACCAAGAGTGGCTGCTGTCCTTGCCTCGGTGGCCCGTTGGACTGGTCGGAGCACATGCTGCGTCAACTGGAGGTTCCAAGCCGTTGTTGGATCGAGTGAGCATGTAGACGTTTATGAAGGAACCCGCTGGGACTGCTGCATATCGCCATTCGCCAAATTGTAAGCTCTGAGCGACGTTAAAAAGCCACATAAAAAAGATGATGTTGGTCGAGATGACTATTTACAGCTGGTAGCCTATGTGGATTTGGGTGGACGTTACAGCTTGTAAAACCGCATTTACTGCTCACACGTTTGACTTGGTTCAAATGGCTCTGAGCACTATGGGGCTTAACATCTGAGGTTATCGGTCCCCTAGAACTTAGAACTACTTAAACCTAACTAATCTGAGGACATCACACACATCCATGCCCGAGGCAGGATTCGAACCTGAGACCGTAGCGGTCGGCCAGTTCCGAACTATAGCTCCTAGAACCACTCGGCCACACCGGCCGGCTTGACGTGGTTGTAGGGAAGTACGTTACTGGTGCCCATTGTGGTTATTGTATTGAGTCCACGTGGTTTTAGATACGCGTGCTTGTCCTGACACGAACCATTTTTATTATATAAAGGGCGTTCAAAAAGAAACGAGCCGGATGCATACTTACAGAAACCAGTACCTTTATGTTGGAGCTATTGACCCTGGCTGTTGAGACACTGGTCCCACTGTGACACAAGGGGGTGAATGAGTGTCTCATAAAATTTCCGAGGCTGCGATGTCAACCAGTTCCGCACGTACAGCTGCATGTCGTCGTCCGAGGTGAATCGTTTGCCCCTCAGAGCCTTTTTAAGGGGACTAAAAATTAATTCCGTCTGATTCACTTCCTGCAGCACTGGACAACAGTGAATGCCCAGCGTTAGTGGCAAACCTTGACCACCCTTCGCCAAGCGATCAAATCAAACCGACCAGGCAGTCTCACCCATGGGGTCATTCTGCTCCACGACAATGCGAAGCCTCATACGGTCAACACAGTCGCGGCACTCCTGCAGAAATTAAAATTGGAGGTTCTCGGCCACCTTTCATGCAGTCCGGACCTCTCTCCCTGTGATTAAGCCTTTTTAGGTCCCATCGAAAAGACTCTGAGGGGCAAACGATTCACCTAGGACGACGACGTCCAGCTGTAAGTGCGGAACTGGTAAACATCGCAGCGCCGGGAATTTTATGAGACAGCCATTCAGCGCCTTCTGTCACAGTGGCACAAGTGTCTCAACAACCACGGTCAATACTTCCGACATACAGGTACTGGTTTCTGTAATTATGCCTCCAGCGTGTTTCTTTTTGAATTCTTCTTATATTATGTTGAGTACTGTGTATCCCGTTATTAATTTGATTATTGTTCAAAAGAGTGTCTTTCACATTTTGGAAGGAGGGCTGCACATGGGTAATGCTAATTTGTGAGCTATCAATTAAAAGTCGTAATGGACTTGTCTGTTGCGTGAGGATTACCTGTGGCAATATTAATATTATTTATCCTGAAATGCAGACTGTGAACTCAGTGCGTAAATTTAAATTGTTCTCCTTAATTGCTGGTGAGACCTGTGCGATTTCCGTCTGCTATGTTAGTTAATGGGATTTGTTCCTTATGTAAAGATTATCTGTGGGCGCTTCAAATTTGTTTATACTAAATGCAGGAAGGTGAACGCAGTACGTAATTTGAAAGTTACTTGGTTGATTTAAGTACGTTTATGTCATGCTGTTCCTTGTTAATTGCTAGTGAGATTTGTGCGATTTCTGTCTGCGATATTAGTTGATTGGATTTTTTTTATGTAAAGATAATCTGTGGGCCCTTTTAAAACTGTTTATTCTAAATGCAGGAAAGTAAACCCAGCACATAATTTGAAAGCTGTTTTGGTTGATTCCAAGTACGTTTATGTCATGATGGTTCATTAGCTGCTGTCTTAATATTAGTTGTTTCTTAAAGGTAAAAGCGTCATAAAAGTTTCAATTTAAATTTTCGCTGCTCATTGATCTTAAAAGTTGTATTTAAAAAACATTGTTGATAAAATTGTTTTATCGATTTTCTTACAAGGCTAACTGGGGGTTCGCCTCTTGAGGTTTCCGGATTAAATATTTGTGTGTAATAAAAGCATGAAACTTTTGTCATTGGAGCGTCATTACGTATGCCTGTAAACCCCAACACCACTGCTCCATTGCTACGTCACACAGTTACTTACGTACTCCTTCTTCATTCAGCCTCTAATGACAGCTCAATGATTTTCACTTCCTTTTCTAGCACTCGACACAAATTTATGCCTTTACTCCTTCTTTTATTTCATTAAAGTTCCTAAAATAAGTCTTGTAAATATATCTCTTCCTCTGGTAAGAGACCTCTCCCGGCATACGTAAGTGCATTGCTTGCTAATTTTTTGCTTGTTTGTCCATCTAATTCTACATCTGTATCTACCATCTACACCTAGATCTATACTCCGAAAGGCACGTTACCCGCACGGGATTAGCCGAGCGGTCTGGCGCTGCAATCATGGACCGTGCGGCTGGTCCCGGCGGAGGTTCGAGTCCTCCCTTGGGCATGGGTGTGTGTGTTTGTCCTTAGGATTATTTAGGTTAAGTAGTGTGTAAGCTTAGGGACTGATGACCTTAGCAGTTAAGTCCCATAAGATTTCACACACATTTGAACATTTTTGAAAGGCACGTTATGGTGTGTACGGAGGGTACGTTTGGTACATTTAGTTTGTTCCTTCGTTTCCTATTGCATTCGAGAACAGCGTGTGATAAGTATGACTGTCGGTAGAGCTTATATGAGTTCTTATTTCTCAGATGTTATCTTTGCGATTATTTTGAGACATATGTAGGAGGAAGTAATACGTTTCCCTCTTTCCTCCTACTTCTCAGTTTTTCCTGATTTAAACTTCGAAGCCCTAATGTAAATCTGTCAAATCCAACACACTGTAAAAATGGATGTATGTTTGTGTGCATGTTCCACATCTCCACCGAAACCATTGGATCGATTTCAACTTGGTAAACATACCACTTACTGCCAGGCAACAAGCGCCGTGGGGGGTAAGAACCACCTATCTACTGAATCATAGTTCAGCACGAATGACGTCATAAAATGAGACGCGAAAAACTGCCGCTTTTTGCATGACATTTAAATTTATTACTTCTTTGCTACTAACTCCATTTGCAACATATTTCGCAGATAATGTCCATATATGTTGCTGAATGTACCTACAAAAATATATCCTTGTACGTCACATAGTTAAAACGATATGACGTCATAAACACCGAAATTAGTGGAAAAAATGCCACATCTTGTATGAAGGAGATCAACTGAAGAATGGGATGCAGCCCGACGGCTTTGACCATTGTCGTCATAGTTTACTCATAGATATTAATGTCTTTCTTTTCGAGCCATAGATAATAAATCGGTTATCTTCATCATCGTAAATTGAAAAAAAAATTAATGTATTGTTAAAAGACGGGGCTAGACATTGTGTACAGTTTTTGTCGTTTGTATTAATTTGAATCATTTGATTGTTCCAATTCATTCGCATACTTATTTTCATTATTAGTGAGTTTCAGATATTTTGGGAGAATTGTTTTTCATTGTGGACAATTTTCAACTTTTGATTTTCGTTTGCAGGTATGGATTTATCTCTTCATATGAATAAGGAAGACTTGAAGCAGGATTCGTCAACTGCAGCACGGAAGAAAAATTTTACATTTGTCGCTTTTTTCCGCCTTCGGTAGCACTAATATTACTACGATATTTTTCAGTCGGTACTAGTTTATCGAAGGTGGAAAGGCCGATTAACGGAATATTTTTATACCGTACTGACCTATATAGGTCAAATGACGTATAGGATACTAGTTTTTTAGTTGACCTATATAGGTCGGCTGGGGTGCAGGATACAAATCTTACGTATGTCGCTATTTTCCGCCTGCGCTAGCACTGGTATCCTATTCTTCAGTTCTCCTATACAGGTCGGCTGAAGTATGGGATAAAAATTTTACGTATGTTGGTGTTTTCGCCTTCGCTAGTACTAGTATCAGCTGAAGAATAGGGTGCTAGTAGTAGCGGAGGCGAAAAAAGCATCTATAAAATTTGTATCCAATTCTTCACTTGATCTACACACAGTGCCTTTTATAAGTTTTGGGACAAACAGAATAATTTTGTATTTAGTTTGAGAAATAACATATAAACAAACGTATTAAGTATGTTATTCCAAGAGACAGAATGATATTTACAGAGCATTAAATTGAACATTTTACTTCATTTAATCGCTCACAAAACACAAATAATTTCATATTGCTTTCGCAAAAGTTTTGGGACAAAGTGCAGAAATAAATAAAAAACCAGAAAATAATGAGGTATTAGTGCTTTGTACTTTTACCGCGACGATGTAACACTTGTGTCAGCCGTTTTGGCGTGCCTAGATTTTCCCATTTTTCTTGCAGCTGTCTCCTGACGTCCTAGTTTGTACTGTATGGGGACTTTTCAGACATTTCTTTCTAACGCGTCCCATAAATCTTCTGTGGGGTTCATGTCCTGTCTTCGTGGAGAGGGTTTTACAACTTTTGGACAGTTGTACAGGAGCCACAACCGTACAATATAGGCGGTTTGTTTGGAGTTGTTGTGCTGATAAAATCTGAAACAATCTCCAATCTCCATACTTTCTGCTCTCTTCTTCAAATAGTTCCTTAGAATCTGCAGGTGTACATTTTTATCCACTGTTTCGTCTATGAAGACCAGTTCACCCGATCACTTTGTCGACCTTACAACCCCAAACCATAACAAAGACACTGCCATGTTTCACTGTAGTTTGCGTATTTTTTCTTCCAGCTCTTTGTTGGCTGCTGCCAGACAGTTATTCGTCCAATTGGTCCTGATATGTTAAATTCTGATTCATCCGAAACAATTACTTGATTCCACCACTACATGTTCTTGTTTATGTGTTTTCTGCGAATAGCAGCACCTTCTTGCTATTGGCAGGACTGATGTGAGGCTTAATTCTTGCAGTTCGCTCGTGGTAATTTTCTCTGTACGGTACTCGTCCGATTGTGCTAGGACTGGCCTTCTTTCCAAACTCTTCCTCAGCCTCAATGGCAGTTCGTGTAGCTGTGATTCGTGGATCTTTCTTGAACTTTTGTTGTATTGCCCTCTCTTCTCTCCTCGCACATGTCCTTGGTCGGCCTGTCTCTGGCATATTTTCCATCCCGTCTTTATATTTGTATCGACGGACGATGTTCCCTATAGTACTTTTCTTCATATTCAGTAACGCTCAGTAAAATCCTCGTCATGTTCTTGCCTTTTCGTGGTGGAATGTTACTAATTGCCTCTGCTCAAAAGTGTTGTTTTTACCTATACGTACCATTATATACAAACACACTTGTATGTCCTTTGAGCTCTTGACAGGTAATAACTGACATCGTAGGAATTAACGAATAACGGAGATATGCCAAAATTTGTCCAAACACTTTAGAAGTGCAAAGTTGCATATCTCTCGTAAGAACTGGGTCTTGTTCTGTTGTAAACAAGCAAACGTATGTGACTACACTTCTCATCGCCCATAATTACATGGACAACTTGCAGACCGCATTAACCATCGTAAATTCTTTCATATCCAGGCATACTGTGCACGATGTTTGTCTCAAAACTTATGACATGCACTGAAGGCCAACTAAAGAATAGGATGCTAGTGCTAGCGAACGCGAAAAAGTCGACTTACATTAAATTTGTAGCCCGTACAGCAGTTAACCTATACTCATGAATGTCAATCGCGGTATTCCATGCTAACCCTTTTTTTCTTTTTCTTGCACTAATATCCCATTCTTCAACTGAAGTATACAGTACAGGTCAACTGAAGAATGGATATTAGGACTCAAAGAAGCGATATACTTAATATTATGTTCGAAATGTGTATGTACGTGATATACCAGGTGTAGAGGTATGAAACCGTAATTTCCCTACAGATGGTTCTAGCCGTCAGTGTAGTGCCCTTGAGACCGCGTATGCAGCGCCATCTACTTCCTGTAACGGCTGACGACGAATGTGAACATCCAGTAACCCAAGTTCCATACATCGGTATGAGTTTAAAACCCGCAAACATGTCTAGTTTAGGCCAGCCGGAGTGGCCGAGCTGTTCTAGGCGCAACAGTCTGGAGCTGCGCGACCGCTACGGTCGCAGGTTCGAATCCTGCCTCGGGCATGGATGTGTGTGCTGTCCTTAGGTTAGTTAGGTTTAAGTAGTTCTAAGTTCTAGGTGACTAATGACCTCAGCAGTTAAGTCCATAGTGCTCAGAGCCATGTCGAGTTTTGTGCCCACGAACTACGATTTGCGGACAGCATTGGTTTTCTGTTATCATTTGAAGAAAACAGCTGCAGAATCGCATCGAATGCTTGTCGAAGCCTTCGGCGAACGTGCTCTTGGGGTAAAATGGTGATTCGAGTGGTTCAAAAACCTCAAAAGTGGTGATTTTGACATGAGAAACGGCGAGTGCTGAAAACTACCGAAAAAGTTCGAAGGTAATTGCAGGCCTTGTCGAATGAAGATGGTACTCAAACCCAACAGGTACGCAGAATGCTGTTTCTCTTCAGTTGAAAGCCATGGCAAAGTTGCAGAAAGTGGAAAAATGGGTTCCACATGAACTGAATAAAACACAGCAAGCAAATCGAAAGACAACTTGTGAAATGCTGGTTACCAAATACAAAAGAAAGTCGTTTCTCCATCGAATAGTGACAGGTGATGAAAAATGGATATATTTTGAGAATCCTAAGAGTCGTAAATAATGGGTGACTCCAGGCAAACCATCGACATCCACTGAAAGACCAAATCGCTTTGGAAAGAAGACAATTCTCTGTGTTCGGTGGGATCAAAAGGGTGTCATCTATTATGGGCTGCTAAAACTTGGTGAATGATCACTTTAAATCGAGCATTACGTGAAAAATGACCGGAATATGGATAAAGGCAACAAAAAGTCATATAGCTCCATGATAACGCCCCACCACACACAGCAAAAGGGATGAGAGAAACGATCGAGGCGTTCAGCTGGGAAATACTAGGGCATGTGGCTTATTCTCGAAACTTGGCTCCGTCCGATTATCGTCTGTTTGCATCAATGGGACACGCTCTCGCTAAACAACGCTTCGATTCGTATGAAAATGTACGAAAATGGCTCGCTGGCTGGTTGGCTTCAGAAGAACTGCTTTTTGGGCGTGGCATTCATAGCCTGCCGGAAAGATGGGACAAATGTATGAATAGCAGTGGAGATTATTTTGAATAAAATATTGTTTATCAGATTCAAACAACAGAGGTGTAATTATTGCAACCAAATTCCGGTTTCATACTTCTACACCTGCTATGTCTACCATCTATATTCTTCTGTCCTGCATTCCTTTGTTTTTTGTTTCTCAACATTCCTCTTTGCTGTAAAAGATGTTCAATACGTCATCTCAGGTAACTTCTGATGTTATTGGTCAAAGCCGATAGGTTGTATCCCATTCGTCTGTAATCCCCATGAAGTTTAGTTACTACTGGGACACTGCCTCAGTAGTCAACTCAACGAAATTCCTGATACGTAGCAATGCCTTTGCTATGCGCAAACGGCTGTAGGTAAGAACAGTAGCCGTCTGTAGAGATAGGAAGAGGCGTTGCCATAGAGACATTTACAAAATTGCGTTGTACACGCGCGCAGCGCACAGAAATTGTACGGTGTACAGTACTTACTGATTTTTACATTATGCATATTGGTTTGTACGACTGTTTCATAATTTCGAAGGTGTTTTCACGAACACATGGAAATGAGAATTTTTCGTTATTACTCTATCAACAGTTTCTAGCTTTTAATAGTAAATTAGCAAAATGAATACTCGGGCAATGCAGGGTTGTCATCTAGTACGAAATAATTATCGTGTTATAAAGGCCAACATTGAGAAATGGTTTAGTTAAGTCTTGCCTCTTAATAAAATTATTTTTCAGAGTAGAGCTTACCTTTGGACTACGTGTATTTTTCTTTTGTTGTTGTCGCGGTTATTGCAAGAAAATACTTCAAGTTGGTGATTCAGTACATCTTGCAGTACTTGCTATATTACTCCGCTTTTGCCATTTCGGCAGCAGAAGAATAACGGCTTTGAGAGAATTTGATTGCATGTAGGGCACATTTCGTAATGTTTACATCACTGTTGACTGTTTATTTGACTTTCTAACGTTACGTAAATCGACGTCACTGCTTACAGTTTTATTGCGTTCTGTTCAGCTTTACACAACAGCTATTGTGCCTGTTCCCATTCACTAGTCCCCACCAGTTCCCATTGTTATCTGCTCCACTGCACTCTTTTACCTTGTACTACTAGGTTATTGTCAGACTCTCTTGTAGTGTTGTTTCCTACTGTTACCGACACGGGATTTCGTATTTGCTGATTTATAGTGGAACGGTGTATCTTCTGCCTTGAAATTATGGACGCGCCGGCGTACGATCGTGTGTGTGAGTTTCTTTTTTATTTCTCCGTCAGGTGGAATTTAGTTACTTATTGCGCCTGGACACTTCAAGAAAATTTTATTAATTTTTTAATTTATTAATCTCCTTGACGATTCACCTTTCTCGTACTTAATCACAATAGGACTCTTTTGGAATAAAACTGTAAAATAATTAGGGGTGAAATTTAATACGAAGTGAAAAATTCAGTGTTCTGTATAGAAAAAAGAGGGAAAAAATAACAGAAACGGAAGAAATTTCGCTTTGATTTTTTCCGAGCAGAGAATTAAAAACTAACCAGAATGTAGATTGTGCTGGAAGTAATACACTGTCCAGTTATATTAATTTGACGACGTCTAAAAAACCTGAATAACCAACTTTTGCAACATAGACCTCTGCAAGAAGTGCAGGAAGAGGTTTTCGAAGGTACCAGCAGCAGGAATGTGTAGCCATGCCAACTCCAGTGCCAGGGCCAGCTGCGCCAGGTTCCTCTGTCGAGAATCCATAGCGCGAACATCCCAATCGAGGTGGTCCCACTGATTCTCGACCAGGTTTTAATCTGGAGAGTTTGGTGGCCAGGAGTCACTGTAAACTTATCCTGGTGTTCTCCGAACCACAAACGCACAATGAGAGCCGTGTGGCACATTGCATTTTCATGGTGGTAGGTGACATCGCGCAAGGAAGAGCAAACTGCATGTAGGGGGGCACATGGTCCCTAAGGATAGAAGAATGCTTGTGTTGATCCATTGACCCTTCCAGAATGACCATACCACGCAGCGAATACCACAAAACATTCCTCAGGGCTGGACCTTTCGAACGATTTGCTTTCATCTACATCTACACCTAAATCCATACTCCACAAGCCACATGACGGTGTGTGGCGGAGGGTACCTTCAGTACCTCTATCGGTTCTCCCTTCTACTCCAGTTTCGTATTGTTCGTGGAAAGAAAGATTATCGGTATGCCTCTGTGTGGGCTCTAATCTCTCTGATTTCATCCTCATGGTCTCTTCGCGAGATAGACGTAGGAGGGAGCAATATACTGCTTGACTCCACGGTGAAGGTATATTCTCGAAACCTTAACAAAAGCCCATACCGAGCTACTGAGCGTCTCTCTTGCAGAGTCTTACACTGGAGTTCACCTATCATCTCCGTAACGCTTTCGCGATTACTAAATGATCCTGTAACGAAGCGCGCTGCTCTCCGTTGGACCTTCTCTATCACTTCTATCAACCCTATCTGATACGAATCCCACACTGGTAAGCAATATTCAAGCAGTGGGCGAACAAGTGTACTGTAACCTACTTCCTTTGTTTTCGGACTGTATTTCCTTACGATTCTTCCAATGAATCTCAGTCTGGCATCTGCTTTACCGACGATTAATTTTATATGGTCATTATCTTTTAAATCACTCCTAATGCCTACTCCCCCATAATTTATGGAATTAACTGTTTCCAGTTGCTGACCTGCTATTTTGTAGCTTAAATGGTAAAGGATCTTTCTATCCATGTATTTACAGCACATTACGCTTGTCTACAATGAGATTCAATTGCCATTCCCTGCACCATGCGTGAATTCGTTGCAAATCCTCCTGTATTTCAGTACTATTTTCCATTGTTACAACCTCTCGATATACTACAACATCATCTGCAAAAAGCCTCACTGAACTTCCGATGTTATCCACAAGGTCATTTATATATATCGTGAATAGCAACGGTCCTACGACGCTCCCCTGCGGTGCACCTGAAATCACTCTTACTTCGGAAGACTTCTCTCCATTGAGAATGACATGCTGCGTTCTGTTATCCAGGAACTCTTCAATCCAATCACACAACTGGTCTGATAGTCCATATGCTCTTACTTTGTACAATAAACGACTGTGGGAAACTGTATCAAACGCCTTGCAGAAGTCAAGAAACACGGCATCTACCTGGGAGCCAGTGTCTGTGGCCCTCTCAATCACGTGGACGAACAGCGCGAGCTGGGTTTCACACGATCGTCTTTTTCGAAACCCATACTGATTCCTACAGAGTAGATTTCTAGTCTCCAGAAAAGTTATAATACTCGAACATAATTTCTAGTTCCTTCCGCCGTGGAAGTCGAACACGCGGCAGAACAAATGGACGTGGTCAGCCCATAGAGGGCTCCGCCTTCGCGGCGGCTATTCCGCGCAGCGAGGACGCCACCGCTAAGCCACGTGCAGACAGCGGCCAATAGCCACTCCCTCCCGTTTCGTATATAGGGACCCGCTCTGCCCTAGTCCAGATTCATCAGCACCTTGCTCAACACCAACTCCTCCCCCTTACCCAGTGTGGCTTCCGACCCTCCTTCTCTGCTGAAGACCAACTCCTCAACCTTGTTCACCTTCTGTCCCTCCAGCTCAACTCCCGTCGCTCCGCCATTTTTGTTTCCCTTGACCTCCAAAAAGCCTATGACCGTGTATGGCATCCCGGTCTCCTCTTTAAACTCCAAACCTACGCCCTGCCTATCAATTTTGTCCGTCTGGTCGCTTCCTTCCTCTCGCACAGTCCTTCTTATGTCACACTCCACAACAACAACTTCCGTATGTTTTATCCCACGGATGGCGTCCCCCAGGGTTCTGTCCTCTCCCCTGTCCTTTATCTCTTGTATACAGCTGATATGCCCAAGCCACCCCCACCAGTCCACCTTCTCCAGTTTGCTGATGACACCACCTTCCTGGCTCTCTATCCTACTCTTCAACGGTCTCAACGTACCCTCCAAACTCACCTTCACCAGTTCACCACTTGGTGTAACCAGTGGTTCCTCCGTCTCAACCCCTCCAAAACCCAGGCAATCATCATAGGCCGCACCACTCGCTCCTTTCACCTCCATGATTTCTACCTCACCCTTTATGGTCGTCCCATCCGGCTCACCCCCACCCTGAAATACCTTGGCCTCACCCTCGATCGACCCCTCATCTCCAGACCATCCAGCAGAAACCCTCCGGCTTCTGAAACTCCTGTCTGGCTGGACGTGGGGATTGCATCCTTCTACCATCCTCCACACCTACAAATCCCTCATCCTTCCTATGCTCTGTTATGCCAGCGTTGCCTGGGCCTCTGCCCCCACCCACTTTTACAAGGCCCTCCAAATCCTTGAAAGCCATGCGCTCCGCCTTGCCTTCTGTATCCGCCTTCCTTCCCCCACGTGGCTCCTGTATGAACTGATCCTCTTCCCCCACCTCCTCCTGTTCCTCCAACATCTCCGCATCCTTTACATTGTCTGCAGGCTTGATCCCCCCCACCCTCTGGTTTCCTCCTTCCTCTCCACCCCCCGACCATTGCCGCGCCTCTATCGCTGTATCCCTCCCTCTCTCCACCTCCACACCCTCCATCTCCTTCCTCAGGGCAATTTCCAACTCCTCCCCCTCCTGGGTGACGAACTTCGCCATGACATCTACCCTTCCTTCCAACTATAACCTGGCCTTGCTTCTCCCACTCCACAGGGCACCCTTTTTCCTCTTCCCTCCTTCTCCCAGAGCGGATTTTCCTCCTTCCCCCTCCCCTCCTCTGAGACCCTGAGAGTTGCGTCTTCCATTCCCACATCCCATCCCTCCCTACCTGGTCCTTTTCAGCGCCCCCCCCCCCCCACTCATCTCCGCCATCTCTTCCCCTCCCTCCGTTCTTCCGGTCTCCCTCATCTCCTTGCGCAGATCCTCTGTTTTGATCATCGTCAGTGTGCCACATCAGTATTGTGTTTAGTGCTGTTTCTCCTGTGTGTCAAGAGGTGTGGTTTTAATTGTGTACTGCTTTGAGGTTCGCCGTTTGTTATGTGATACGCCATCTGTCGATACCTTTTATGCTCCAGTCATACTGTGTCTTGTGTTCTTTTAACTGTCGCAGAGTGTGGCTTTTTGTGTGTGCTACTTTTAAGCAGTTTTTTTATCCCCATTTTACAGTCATCCCGTTTTTTGTCTATTGCCTTCCATGGTGTTCCCCCTTTTTTATATCTATGTGCACCATATTCTCTCCTTTGTTATTTTTAAATGTCTTCTATTGTTTGTTCTATGTCTTTCGGCTGAAGAATAGCGCATATGCTGCTGCCAGCCCACCCCGATGGGGAATTGAAATACAATAAAAAAAAGCAACAAAAAGACCTAGTCCAGTCAGTCTGGTACTCGCTCTGGATTTCGTTTCTATCTCGGCGGTACTGCGTTCTGGTCGTTGCTCGTTGTTGACAGTTGCCTGGCTCTGGTTCTGAGCGAATTTACTTTTGGTGTTTGATGTTGTGGTTTCCACAAGCCTCCGTTGTTTATCTCTTCCTTGTTGTGTCGGATCATAGTCGGTCGTGGTCGGTTGTTGTCAGTTGTCGTTGGTCTGTCGTCCGACTCGTCCAGTGTTTACCCGGTGGTGGGTGGTCCACCGCCGGGGTCTTCCCCGCCAGGCGGCTCCGATCGGCAGCGCAAGGTGTTCCCACAGTTGGGTTTGGTTACTACATAATTCGTGTTCCAAAATTCTGCAACTGGTCGTCGTTCCACGCCGCACACCACACCGACCATCTGTCCGATGGAGCATGAAACGTGGTTCATCCTAAAATACCACCTGTGGCCACTCAGTGGACGTCCAGTTGCGGTATTGGCTTGCTAATTCAAGCCTTCGTCATCGATGAACAGTAGTCGGCTTGGGTGCATGAACAAGGTGATTGATGCGGAGGCCCATCCGCAGTAACGTCCGCTGAACGGTCGTTGAGAAGACACTGTCGCTAGCCCCTTGGTTCATTTCGGCGGGCATTTGCTCAACAGTTTCACGTCTATTCGCCCGTACACATCTCTGTATTCGTCGTTCACCCCTACGGGCGGTGGTGCACAACTTGGCACTGCTTTTTGATAGCGTCATTTTACCATTCACTTTATACTTTAACCATGCCGGCAGGCGCGATTTTGGAAATGCTTACACCTTTGATCCGAAGCTAGTGACCATGTATTCTTGGACATCAGATAAATCGCCCTATTTTCCGCATTAGAACAACTACACTATTTTCCGCGTTCTTCCGACACACTTTATACACCCTCCGCCGGCCGTTGTGGCCGACCGGTTCTAGGCGCTTCAGTCTGGAACCGCGCTGCTGCTACGGTCGCAGGTTCGGATCCTGCCTCGGGCATGGACGTGTGTAATGTTCTTAGGTTGGTTACGTGTAAGTAGTTCTAAGTCTAGGAGACTGATGACCTCAGATGTTAAGTCCCACAGTGCTTAGAGCCATTTCAACCGTATACCATCCACTGCTAGGCTTCCACCTGCCTTTCGTGAGTGGGTATTGCCCGTTGAAATCGAACTTAGGTGGAGGTCACATTAATATGACTATATCTTTAACGTCGATCAGTTGTAGAATTTTGGAACACGTATTATGTTAGAGTATAATGACTTTTCTGGGGACTAGAAATAAACTGTAGGAATCACATGGGTTTCGAAAAAGACGATCGTGTGAAACCGAGCTCGCGCTGTTCGTCCACGAGACTCAGAGGGCCATAGACACGGGCTCCCAGATAGATGCCGTGTTTCTTGACTTCCGCAAGGCGTTCGATACAGTTCCCTACAGTCGTCTAATGAGCAAAGTGGAGTATCAGACCAGTTGTGTGATTGGTTTGAAGAGTTCCTGGATAACAGAACGCAGCATGTCATTCTCAGTGGAGAGAAGTCTTCCGAAGTAAGAGTGATTTCAAGTGTGCTGCAGGGGAGTGTCGTAGGACCGTTGCTATTCACGATATACATAAATTACCTGGTGGATAACATCGGAAGTTCACTGAGGCTTTTTGCGGATGATGCTGTGGTATATCGAGAGGTTCTAACAGTGGAAAATGGTACTGAAATGCAGGAGGATCTGCAGCGAATTGACGCATGGTGCAGGGAATGGCAATTGAATCTCAATGTAGACAAGTGTAATGTGCTGCGAATACATAGAAAGATCCTTTATCATTGAACTACAATATAGCAGATCAGCAACTGAAAACAGTTAATTCCATAAATTATGTGGGAGTAGGCATTAGGAGTGATTTAAAAGATAATGACCATATAAAATTAATCGTCGGTAAATCAGATGCCAGACTGAGATTCATTGGAAGAATCGTAAGGAAATACAGTCCGAAAACAAAGGAAGTAGGTTACAGTACGCTTGTTAGCCCACTGATTGAATACTGCTCAGTAGTGTGGGATTCGTATCAGATAGGGTTGATAGAAGAGATAGAGAAGGTCCAACAGAGAGCAGCGCGCTTCGTTACAGGATAATTTAGTAATCGCGCAAGCGTTACGGAGATGATAGATAAACTCCAGTGGAAGACTCTGCACGAGAGACACTCAGTAGCTCGGTACGGGCTTTTGTTGAGGTTTCGAGAACATACCTTCACCGAGGAGTCAAGCAGTATATTTCCCCCTCCTACGTATATCTCGCCAAGAGACCATGAGGATGAAATCAGAGACTTTAGAGCCCACAGAGAGGCATACCGAGAATCTTTCTTTCCACGAACAATACGAGACTGGAAAAGAAGGGAGAACCGATAGAGGTACTCAAAGAAACCTCCGCCACACACCGTCAGGTGGCTTGCGGAGTATGGATGCAGATGTAGATAGATGTAGACCATGAATAAATTAACATATTATGCGTTCTAACGAGCAACTACTAACGACCTTTCAGGAAGTGTAAAACCAAGTGTCTGATCACTGTTACTCTAACATAAATCTTCACGTGCAGATCTGAACTGATACACTGCGAGAATACTTGAGCGAAATATCTAGGAAGTTACAAGAGAAAATAAATCGGATATGTGGAACAGTAAGGCATATGCGGAAGAGTGAAGGATCGATGCGACCTGTATCTGCTTGAGGAAGTGCGATCGCCTGAAATGTCGAATAAAATCACATAAAATGCAGATCACGATGGTCAGATGTTGATTTGAACCCTAAAAAATTGAGTCTAGTGTGTGGATCACTCAGCCATCTCATTAGGGTCACGTCTACATTGCATGTAGCCGCTGGGCGAATACATCATGGATCACGTACCCAAATTCAAACTTTGAATTAGTCACGGTATGTGTTATTTCTGTAAGTTTTCATAGTTCTTAAAACATCCTCCATCATCGGCGTATGAGGTATGAGATGTAATGAATATATAAAGAGAAATTTGTGTAGATTATAGACAGTGGCATCACTGCTATGACTAGAGAAGAATGTGTTTCACTCATTTGGCAGGAGTTCTTTAGCACTCGGAGGCGTTAATTATAAAGCCAGTAACAAGACAACGAAGCCGGGAAATATTTCTTCATTTTTGTAATATTATTGCAGATATGCTACACGTACTGGTGGGCACTTTTAATACCACTGCAATTACATTGCGAATAATATACTTAGCCTATAACAGGAAACAGTTTAAACCGATAAATCTAGGAAGGTCTTTGAACTGATGTGCAGACTTTGTAGGCGCTGTCACTTTACTTGCATCAGCTGTGGAGACATGTAATCAATCATTCTTCTCACGCTTCGTCAATTAGCCTGCTGAGGACACGTGAGATTTCCCGTACAGTGACCGTTATCTACTGCAACGACCTTCAGTCAGTTACTCAGTGCGTATACAGGTCCAGCCAGAGATAAAAGAAGAAACCAACGGAGGAGAGCTAGATGTTAAAGTTCCGTTGACATCGTAGTCATTAGAGACGAAGCACTGACTCAGGTATATGTCTCGTATTAAAAGAGTCAACCTCGAATTCATGCGAAGGGACTAAGAAAACAAAAGCAAAAATTTGTGTAGCTTGGCGGTTACCATAAATCTGGACCTTTCAAACATAAGTCAAGTCTCCGAGAGCTGGGCAGCTGAAAATGGTGTACTATGGTACAGTTGAACAAGTCCGCAGATCGTGGTGGTGGCCAAGGGAGTTGCTGAACATCTTGCGGAAAGCATTTTCGTGTGGGAACACCACATCACCATCCTGTTACAAGAACGGCTACGGAATCGGTCTACCAACATGCTGCACCAACCTAGTGCTTGTTAGCGTCCCCTCCAGAAGCGCCAAAAGTGAACGAGAGTTTTATCTTATCGCACCCCAGACCATGAGGCCTGGCGCGGGGCTAGTGTGTTTTGGACGAACGGAGTCTACGAGACAGAGCTCAGCCGGTCTACGCCGTACGCGCAAACGAACATCGCTTGAGTGCAGGAAGAATCTGCTTTCATCGCTGAAGATCATGGCACGCCATGTCAAGTGATCCTCTGACAGCACCAGTCGATACGCCGTTGTGAGTGGAAGACGGGCTGCATGTGTGTGCGCTCCTAGTCCCACTGCTAGTAACCGCTTGGTAACAGCTGATGTTGACAAGTCTGGGCTCACAGGCCCTTTTATCTGTGCTGTGGCAGCTGTAAGATATGCCACTCCTGCCCTTACAATACGACGAACCTCCGGGGAGGGGGGGAGGGGGGAGGAGAGGGAGGGAGTCAGTGTTGAGTGATCGTCCAGAACCTCTACTGTGCGTCTGAGGAAATTCACATACCATCATCGTTGCACTACTGACACAGCACGTCCAATTTGTTTGATAATTCTCCGAAAGGACTGTCCCGACACTCGGAAGGCCACAGTTTGACGTCTTTTAAATTCACTCAGTTGGGTGTAGGAAGATCGATTGCTTTTCCGTGGCGTTTTTGCCTGTTTGCTTCACACGTTTGCACCGCACTGAGCGTTCTGGCTGTTAGTATTCGCTATTAAAAGATGCACAGACGGCGCTCTGGCAACTGTGCCACTACGCAATCTGTTGACGGGGACCCTGAAACCATTATCAGTGCATCTATTATCCCACAGTTGGCATATGCCGTCATTGGTTCAAAACTAACATCGTCTTTCTAGGCGTACTAATTGTTTTTCAGGTAGTGTTTCATGAAGAGACAATAATGTTCGAGAAACGCAAAAAATGCTTCAAAGATACGTAAAATCTTTTCAGATTTCCTCACTTGCGTCCAGAAGTTAAAAAAGTGGGTGCTTGCAGTATGAAGGTATTACTGCAGTCTGTCGAAATATTCTGTCATTTACAGCTATAAAAATACTGCTCTATCTTTCGTCTAGGAGTTGATATACAGCTGCTGAAAGATGACTCTGTACCCGATGTATTTAGTTTTTTCCTGTCCGTATGCAAGTGAAAATCAATTACAGAATGTAACTTATTCAGAATACGATAACAGTTTCTCAGATAAAACCATTTATTTAAACAACAACGAGGATACACATCGCTATTAATCATTCTTTATATAGTTGTGGTAGCCCGTAAATATTACTAAGGAAAAGTTTTAATTTTGTTTTAGGAAATGAATGAGATCCAGACGATAAATACTTAACGTGAACGCAATGCCAGCCATGCCAAATGTAATACAAGTCTGCGCGATTCCACGCGTAGTCTGGTTTTGCGCCTGATTGATCTGACCGATACAGTTACGGCAACAGATCACTCATCAGGAGCCAGTGATGATTAACTTGTGCAACTAAATTTAATAAAACGTGATCTGTTACGGTGTTCTGAGCCGAGTGGGTTTCCCTGAACCTCTTACTACTCGTACCTAGGGTCATGTGATTCACGTATACGAAGGGAAAATAATTGAATAATGTTGTACATTTATAATTTATTCCACAACTGGCACTTTAAATCTTTAAGGGATTAAACACCCATTGCTAACAATCAAAATTACGTAGTACATAGACAGTCACTAATGACAGAAACTAGTTGTTGGCAAGGTTCTGAGATAGACAGGGCGGCTATTTGGTTACGATGATTCGCTATTATTGTTATCAAACAGCGAACTTATATGACACGTATGCAGTGATTGCAAGGTATCTTAATGGGACGGAGCGAGCTATAGAGACTTCACCTCTACCATACAAGCTAACAAGTTATCGCCCCTACCCGTCCCTGTCATGCTGGTGCTGTAATGTATTCTACTTGATGTAACCGTCCGTCTTGATTGCTATTATATCTTTATTTTTTAAAAAATAAAAATTTTTTCGACCACTGCGATATTCAGAATCTGTCAATACACAGAACAAATGAGAAGTAATATTACTACAATAATAGCAAGAAAACGTGGTGTAAAAAGAGAATGAAGACGTAGCACATTTAAAAAATCTATAAACTGTGCACGGAGGTGACAAAAGTCATAGGATACCTCCTAATATCGCATCGGACCTCCTTTTTCCCGGCGTAGTGCAGCAACTTGAGGTGGCATGGACTCAACAAGTCGTTGGAAGTCGCCTGCAGAAATACTGAGCCATGCTGTTTCTGTGGCCGTCCATAATTGCGGAGGTGCTGGCTGTGCACGATTTTGTGCACAGACTGACGATTATGTCCCATAAATGTTCGATGGGATTCATGGTTGGTGATCTGATTGGCCAAATTATTCGCTTCAGTGGCGCAGAATGTTCTTCAACCAACTGAAAACAATTGTGGCCCGATGACATTTACATTGTTATCCATAAAAATTCCATATTGTTTGGGAAAATGAAGTTCATGAATCACGACAAATGATCTCCAAACAGCCTAACATAACTATTTCTAATCAATAATCGGTTCACTTGCACCGGAGGACCCAATCCACAGCACACACCATTATGGAGCCACCACCAGCTTGCACGTACCTTGTCGACAACTGGAACCCACGGCTGCTTTGTGTTTTTGCCACACTTGAAACCTACCATCAGCTCTTACCAACTGAAATCGGGCCTCATCTGACCAGGCCCGGTTTTCCAGTGGTCTACGGTCCAACCACTATCGTCACGACTTCGCTATTAGCGAAGGCAGTCATATCGGACATCTGCTACTATAGCTCACGTATGCTAAATTTCACCGCATTGCCGTAACGGGAACGTTCATTGTTCGTCCCACATTGATATGTGCTGTAATTTCATGCAGTGTTGCTTGTCTGTTAGCACTGACAATTCTACGCAAACGCCGCTACTCTTGGTCGTTAAGTGAAGGCCGTCAGACAATCTCGGTACACTCTTGATACTGTGGACCTCGGAGTATTGAATTTCCTAATGAATTCCGAAACAGAATGTCCCACGCGCTTAGCTCCAACTTCCATTCCACATTCAAAGTCTGTTAATTACTGTCGTCTGGGTATGATCATTTTGGACATCTTTTCGTACAAAGCACTTGAGTAAAAATCACAGCTTCGCCAGTGCACTGCCCTTTTATGGCATGTGTACGTGATATGGTACTACGGTCATCTGTGTATGTGCGTCTCGCTATCCAATGACTTTTATCCCCTCAGTGTATTACATCTCATATGTTCTGTTTATCTGAGAGATTCTGATGATGGCTGTGGCCGAAACGTGTTAAGGTGTACTTCCTTTTTTAATCAAAACGAAGACAGACAATTACATTTACTAGCGATAATGACTGCGGACTCGTATATGGATTTTACGTTATTCACCGACAAAACAATGTGTTCTTACTGTGACCAATGACAATCAGCCTCGAACTGTAGCGGGCTGGCTCAAGGAGGCCCTCTCTCTGGTTGTTGAGTGTCTGCTCTTCTGAGTTCATCCATTTCCAAGTCCCAGAGTCCAAAATTTTTACGCCACATGTGTCTTTTTCTGGACTCCAAACAGAATGTATGCAAATTTCCCTACCTAACTGCTCAACCTCGAGCGTCTGCGACTGTCTTGTTCTGCACTCAAGGCCCGAATCTTCATCGATGTCCAAAAGCGCACTTCATCATGCCTGTTTACAGTTTTTGCGTGCCTTAAATTTCTGCCAATCGCCTATTCGCCGTCAATACTGGTCATTGCTATAATTTTGTAATGCCTTCCATCCTCCAGTACTATAAAAGCTCCTCCTATGATCGACTTCTTTATCGAGGATATCAGTCTAACAAAAGAAACTACCTACGTCACAGCCAGCATACCACTGACAGACCATCCTTTTCTCGCCTGCGAGATATCGCTATTATGGGTAACAAAAAGAAAAAAGAAGTTCCTACTGTCTTCACATCCGCTGTTCGATCCACCAGCCATGCACTAAAGTCACAGTCAGTGGTGTTTTGTTACGTTGTCATTTAACCACACAGTTACAGACCAACGAGTTTGCCAGTCCCAAAGCCCCACTGAGTGGGTTGCTGACCCACCTGACTGTGTTTGGGCACACTGCTACTTCCTAGTAGTCCCCACCTTCATCTAGTTTCATGGCAACTTTGTACCATGCCAAAACAGGTTGGTAAAGGATGGATTGTGGGATGGCAAGGTACAAGTCACAGCTGGCAGGTAGTGGTACACCACTGAAGCAGATGCATCTTGACCGTGCTCCCTACCACTATAAAATCGTATACCACAAAGTCAAATGTGTCAGGGCAGACCAGCTAGACAGGTGATGGGGGTGGGGGATCGGCGTTGTCTGACCGGTCAGCCTGCGAATGGGTGTTTTCAAGATGTAATCTGCTGCTGGAGCCTATGCTGTTGCACATCCAGAGTAGCACTTCTCCGAAATCCCTCACACCATTGAGAAAGTTTTTCTCTATAACCTCAGTGTGCCTTACAGAGCCCACAGGGGAACAGTTGGGGTTGTGTTTTTACCACCACAAGTGCATCCCGTATACTGTCCTCAGCCCTGGTGATATGCGGCATAGTGCCAGCATGGAGATTGCCTGGCTGCCTACACAACGCCCTATTCTAGTGCTTTCCCTTTGGTTGTTGGTTCACTCTCCAGGTTCTTAAACGACACTGCCTCCTACGTCCCAAAGAAATGGCCCCTGTGTCACACCTTCAGCCTCTTTAGAGCCTGCCCACCCTTGGCAGCACATTGTCCGCCTATACAAAACATTACTCTACATGAAAGAAATCGTATCACGATAGAAAAGCACAATCACTGTCGTATTTGCTCCTTACGATTCGAAGTGCAATTTGTGTGTTTAATTGTCATTAACATTCTAATGTGTTCCATCACCATTTACTTGTATGGGATGTGACTAAATGAACAGGTTAGTGACTTCCTATGAATTTAGATTGTAATATCTCACAAAATTGTGGCTGTCAGGAGAAAAGAGAGTAGACTGCTGCCGGCCGCTGGTGGCCGAGCGGTTCTAGGCGTTTCAGTCAGGAACCGCGCGACTGCTACGGTCGCAGGTTCAAATCCTGCCTTGGGCATGGATGTGTGTGATGTCCTTAGGTTAGTTAGGTTTAAGTAGTTCTAAGTTCTAGGGGACTGATGACCTCAGATGTTAAGTCCCATAGTGCTCAGAGCCATTTGAACCATTTGAAGACTGCTGGTGAAACTTGAGTGGTGTGAAGAAATGTGGAAACCATGGTAGAACTGATCGCAGTACTTAAGAAAAAAGATGTGTAAATGAAAATCTTGAAAGTGTACTTCAGCTACATTCTAGTGGTTATTCTTTATATTTTATTGTTACTTTATCGAAAAGCAGTTGTGCTATAGTAAATTAACTAAGCATTTAGCACTAACTCTGCATTTTTATGGTTCCTGGGCATACAGATTTATGCAATTGATGTTTCTTTTCCCATACCCCAGTATTCCTTGTGTTTGGATACATACTGTGAACCTGGCTATCTAAAAGTACTTTTCAGTTATCTAAATCACAATAAACGCTAGATGATCTTGGATGGTCACCGAATATTGAAAATTTTGCCTCTTAATTCAAGCATCCTGATAAGGACAGGAAAGCGCACGTGAAACTTTAGCTGAAAAGAAAGTTATTAATTGTGAAGCTGTAGATGTGAAGTGTGACTTCATTTGGAAGTTGCATTATCTGCATGCCTATGAGCCTTTACAATCCACCAGTGAACTTTGTTTCACATGTGAATTTCAATAACAAGAAAATGAACGTCTCATTTACGGTTCAAACAACTCCCAGTGTTTTAGATGCTACTGAATTTCAAGACGCCTCTGCCACTATATTTCTCATAAGAATATTCATTAACTGTTTGGTGCATGCAACTCTAGTACCGTGCATGCCAAGGGCTTCAAACAACCATTGGGAACTGAAGACACAAACTCTTGGAAAGAATTTATTTCTTATGCGGTAAACTTACTTTCAAAATTAATGATTGATTCTACATGTGCATTAGTACATCCATGGAAAACATTTGTGTTGGGAGTTTTAATGTGCATATACGCTGTCTGAATTGGGACAGTCAACATTTAAAGTATTTACTGACATAGAACTCTCTCAAGATCATATAGAGCTCTTATTTTTATTGCATCAGATCTAAGTTTGGTTGGAAGAACAATCCAAACAATTTACAGTTTCAGTCTAATGTGAGAACAGTGTTGCTCAAGAACAATGTTATTGCAAGTGATAAGGACTCGATGATACAGAGCACGTAAGCTCTTTCTGTGTTAGTGAATTTATTTGCTACAAGACTTCATTAGTTTGTATTCAAACGATGATTTGTATGTTTAATAATAACAATGTTGAAGAAGTCACATTACACATTGATATTTAAGTATGGTTATATGCTCACCATTAACAGTTTTTTAATACAGTTGTGAGTCAGTAATTCCTGCTCATCATCTTTTACAAATTAGAGGAATAGAAATTCTTGTGTAGAATAGAGAAGCTTATCGAGGAGAAATTTTTGCAGATTGTTTTCAGTTTTTGTGGCATCATTATGCACCTGTTTTTACATTAAAGACGACCTTAATGTGGAGCAATGAAAGGCACTTTTTTCTTTTGGGATTGTGCTTATATATATCATTATTCCTGTTGAACTGCAGCGGATTATTTACAATAATCTTCATGAAGGAATAAATATACTTGAGGCTGTAGTCAAAATTCCTAAACCATTAAACAGATATTTAAGAGATGATTGTGGGCGAGTACTACACATTATTCTTATAGCACGATTTTTGGGTACTGAACACTTCTTTCTTACATATGAGCTATTCCAGAACATATTCCATATTGAATGAAAATACGCAAAATATGTCAACTTCCTGATTTACCTCTCTCCAAGATTTACAGTGATTCGAAAAGCAAATATAGATGAAGTACGTACTTTTAGGCTCTGCAGAATGTGTTTTTTCATGTTTTAATTCTCATCACTAGATGAAGATGGAATGGGAGATACGATACTGCGCGAAGAGTTTGACAGAGCACTGAAAGACCTGAGTCGAAACAAGGCCCCGGGAGTAGACAACATTCAATTAGAACTATTGACGGCCTTGGGAGAGCCAGTCCTGACAAAACTCTACCGTCTGGTGAACAAGATGTATGAGACAGGCGAAATACCGTCAGACTTCAAGAAGAATATAATAATCCCAATCCCAAAGAAAGCCGATGTTGACAGATGTGAAAATTATCGAACGATCAGTTTAATAAGTCACAGCTGCAAAATACTAACGCGACTTTACAGACGAATGGAAAAAACTGATAGAAGCCGACCTCGGGGAAGATCAGTTTGGATCCCGTAGAAATGTTGGAACACGTGAGGCAATACTGATCCTACGACTTGTCTTAGAAGAAAGATTAAGAAGAAAGATTAAGGAAAGGCAGACATACGTTTCTATCATTTGTAGACTTAGAGAAAGCTTTTGACAAAGTTGACTGGAATACTCTCTTTCAAATTCTGAAGGTGGCAGGGGTAAAATACAGAGAGCGAAAGGCTATTTACAATTTGTACAGAAACCAGATGGCAGTTATAAGAGCCGAGGAACATCAAAGGGAAGCAGTGGTTGGGAAGGGAGTAAGACAGGGTTGTAGCCTCTCCCCGATGTTATTCAATCTCTATATTGAGCAAGCAGTAAAGGAAACAAAAGAAAAGTTCGGAGTAGGCATTAAAATCCATGGAGAAGAATTAAAAATTTTGAGGTTCGCCGATGACATTGTAATTCTGTCAGAGACGGCAAAGGACTTGGAAGAGTAGTTGAACGGAATGGACAGTGTCTTGAAAGGAGGGTATAAGATGAACATCAACAAAAGCAAAACGAGGATAATGGAATGTAGTCGCATTAAGTCGGGTGATGCTGAGGGAATTAGGTTAGGAAATTAGACGCTTAAAGTAGTAAAGGAGTTTTGCTATTTGGGGAGAAAAATAACTGATGATGGTCGAAGTAGAGAGGATATAAAATGTAGACTGGCAATGGCAAGGAAAGCGTTAATTAAGAAGAGAAATTTGTTAACATTGAGTATAGATTTAAGTGTCAGGAAGTCGTTTCTGAAAGTATTTGTATGGAGTGTAGCCATGTATGCACGTGAAACATGGACAATAAATAGCTTGGACAAGAAGAGAATAGAAGCTTTCGAAATGTGGTGCTACAGAAGAATGTTGAAGATTAGGTGGGTAGATCACGTAACTAATGATGAGGTACTGAATAGGATTGGGGAGAAGAGAATTTTGTGGCACAACTTGACTAGAAGAAGGGATCGGTTGGTAGGACATGTTCTGAGATATGGAGGGATTACCAATTTAGTATTGGAGGGCAGCGTGGAGGGTATAAATCGTAGGGGGAGACCAAGAGATGAATACACTAAGCAGATTCAGAAGGATGTAGGTTGCAGTTGGTACTGGGAGATGAAGAAGCTTGCACAGGATAGAGTAGCATGGAGAGCTGCATCAAACCAGTCTCAGGACTGAAGACCACAACAACAACAACAACAACCCTACACAACTACTGCAAGGTGCCTATGGCAAATCCATCTGCCTTTAGTGCCAAGATTAACGGTGGTGGTTTCGTACACCCATCTGAAGCAAAGTTTAAAATTGTACAGCCCACAGAAAAATCCTTTTGTCCCGCTCTGGTAACATTAACCTTGAACTCATTTCATTTTGCTCACTGGCTTATTAATTCTGTGTGCTGTTTCTTTCGTGAGACAAGCCAATATACGAATATTAGGTTCAAATGGCTCTGAGCACTATGGGACTTTACATCTGTGGTCATCAGTCCCCTAGAACTTGGAAATAGTTAAACCTAACTGACCTAAGGACATCACACACATCCATGCCGGAGGCAGGATTCGAACCTGCGACCGTAACGGTCACGCGGTTCCGGACTGAAGCGCCTAGAACCACACGGCCACACCTGCCGGCTTACGAATATTAGGCAAAACACAGACACTAGTCTCTGCAGCTAATTGTGCAGACGTTCGTGAATCACAGTTCGTATGACGTATTGATGCCTTGTGTCTTCACATTAGATTACAAGCACCACAAAGAAAACAAGGCATAGACAATTATTCTGATGAGCGGCAAAAGTTAAACAAGCTAATTAGATTTGCGAGAGGGTGACATGTTACAAATATCTACTGAATGAAAGAAAAAAAATATATAAATAATAAAGTGTAATATTTACGTCACTTATTTCACTAAATCCTTTCATTACTAAAATTCTGCAGACTATTAACACAACTTAACGTATTAAGTATTTGAAGTCCTTTTCTTCTGTCTATAGATAGTTCAATATTTGGAACGAAGAACAAAGTAGTGGTTTATCAGTTTCGCTGCCTAATGAGGGGTACAGAACTTTCTATATGATTATGGACTCATTTTCAGACTTTATCTTCAATTGATTATTGTCTGTTGTCTACGAGTTTACTTCCCATCCATCGAGATGACTATATTAACAATAATCCTCAGTTTAATGTTTTGCTTGTCTTATGTCAGCATATCGTCTCGTCATTCACGAAATAAAATTCGAAAAGTGAAAACTAAAAATTTCTTCTACAGGAATAGGATTTCCGAGAAGTATAATTTGGGATCATCTTTAGCGTTGACACGAAAATTACAAATGTAAACATAGCAGAATAATTGTGAAATTTATCTTACAGGGAGAATTAGCGCATACAAAGCAATATTAACGGTGAACTGCAAACTAAACCCAAACAACTCGCCCCGACTGCTGCTAATACTCGTATAACCTAAGCTGAACTGTCCGCCATGTTTTCCTCAAGGTATAGAACGTTCATACGAGTTTACGTATGGGTCGCGGTGCTAGTGGAGATCTCGGATTAAATCTATAGAAGAATTTGTCTTAAATATGGGTGGTTGCTTAGCTGTAAACTGCACTAACCATTGCAGAAATCGTTTTCGCGTGTTTTGATTTCCAACAGAGGAAAAGATGGACAATTAATTGCCGCAGACGCAACTAGGTACGAGAACCTGGCGCTCCATAGTATATTAAGAGTATACGTTAAGAAAAGTAATTATAATCACGAAGCGAATTGTATACAACTGTGTTTCTTCACAAAGTCGATGACTGTACTGAAGCAGTTTGTCTCAAAATTTTCAATTCCTTAGATATTTTCGCAATTGGCTGAGTGAGGAGGAACATTTATTATGATGTATTTATATCTCGTTATCATAAACATACATATAAAACTGAGTAATACTTACCCTATTTTTATATAGGTACGGTAGGAAAAGGTGATGATTAGGATATTTTTATAGCGGATAGGTCATTGTGAGGGAAGCTGCATAACTAAAGGAATAAAATTTTGATCGCAAATCGACAAGCAACAAATGAAAATACTAATAAAAATTCGTTTCGCTGGAACATGAAACTCTACTTTTTACCCCTCTGTACAATAAAAACGTCGCTCTTCCTTAAGTAGCTGGTTATTAAAAAATAAATACCACTTTTCAAGTGCCTATATATGGACAAAAACTAACAGTCACAGGTTGTTACTCCATAACTCTCCTGTCTGAAGACATTGCTACTCAGTTCTTAACTCATCACTGTTGTATGCTCGTCGCCTCTGTAGTATCCTCGTCGCCACTGTAGAGTCTTGTACCGCAAGGAAGCAAGGAAGAGGATGTTTTGTTTTTATGGGTGGCCTGTAACGCCTTTCTACAACACGAATGCACACGTTGATTAATACGGTTCTTTATTTACATGAACTGGGTACTTAACGTGAATAGAGTCCATATGCTGTGGTACAAGCTCGTCAGTAATAGTACTCTTGCAGGCAATGCTGGTAATCTTACTGATACGAACTTTAGTCTCACTGCTAGTCCCGCTATGGTAACTAATCCGGTCGCTATGTACTGTAGTACCTGTGATGTGAACTGGGCCCGCTCTGCAAATGTACCGACAGACGCCAAACACTATGAGTCAGTCATTGAGGCCTAGCGTTGGGGGCATGTTGCTTGTGGCTGTGTCTCTGGCCTCTCTTGTGACAGGCACGCTTGATAGAGCGCCTGCTAATCCATCTTCCTTTCGCCATTGCCGACCGATGTGCTGGCGACAGCTTCCGCCAGCACAATCACAGTAAATACGTACCACCTACCACACCTGACACAGGTAATACAAGAATTACGTATTTCAGAGGACACTCGCGCTCCAATACGGGAAGAAGGACATAGAAATACGGAACAGCCACTAAATAATAACACAGGACACTTCGGAAATTATGAAAGAAATTGGCAAGGTACACCGAATTTTTAGATGGAACCGCCAAAACGACGTCACAATGACCGACATGCGACTCGCTGACATGATGATTTTGGTTATAAGTTGTTTATTACTACACGTAAATTCAAAACATTCCGGCAACGACATTCATCCACAAGCGTGGCTTCATCAATTCTCTCATTGTTTCCCTCCCAACTGGTCATTAGAGCACACTTTAGAATTTATGTGTGGCTATTTAGAGAATGAACCACCTGCAAGAATGCGATCGGTCATTCACGATTGTCTCAGTGAAGGAGAATTTTATCATGCCTTCCTCTCAGCATATTGGTCTCAAGCTTCACAAGACCGAGTAAACCATAGAATCATAATGATGAAACATTTCGAACAATCTGAATTTTCCAGCCTTGTGAAATATTTTGAAGACATGTTGCACAAGAATCAGTACATGTCAAAACCAGAACTCATCCGCATTTGCTTAATCAAATTGCCTGAACATTTACTACATATTATTTTGGCAGGACGTTGCAAAGATGACATTGTAGCTTTTCAGGGACTGTTACAAGAACTGGAAATTGACACTGAGAGTCGCGGAACGCGAAAACAGGAGCACAACAATTACAGGTCACATCCGTCACAATTCCGCGTTGACAGAAATAATAATTGGACACAACAAGGCTATTCTTACAACGCAAATCGTGAACAAAACAGACACCACCCATATGACAACCACTGCCAGAGTAATAGCTACAGAGAAAGATCGCATTTCCGTAGTAATGAATATGACAGAGAGAATCATAGAAACAGACAATATGGCAATCAGAACTGTTATTATCACGCGAGACAGAATAGCTTCAGACGCATCGGTCCACCATGCAGTGATAATTCAGGCAGAAATTCTCCACCACTTAACCGACAAGAAAGAAACTACAGGAACTACCGACATGACGACAGACGATATTATCATAACGACAGACCTGAATTTCGTCAGAACTGGCGGGAATCAAACAGGGCTGGGCCCTCTCGGCAGGGAGAATCTGTAGAAGTTAGGTCTCCTAATCCCAATAACGACGCACTCCAACAAAGAGACAGCAGACAATGACTCGCACCGCAGGCAGCCACGTGCGCCGGCTGGCTCAGAGAAAAATAACATAGACGCTAACATTGAGAAAAATTTGAGCATTCTTTCCCGAAGTACCATATTCCACATGATACTTGCGTTGAAGCTGAAACTCTGCGTACTAGGGGGAGTAAAGGATTGCACCACATTTCACATTTAAAACCGTTTATTGAAAGATAATCTGCTATTCAATATAGTCTTTGCCGTAGAATTTTTAACTTCACGCTACTAGTTCAATTTGTCACACTAAGAACCTGTTAACATGCAACAATGTTATGAAGTTAACTATCCAGTCTAGAACCTAGGGAACATATTTAGACAGTATTTACGAGTGCATTGTTACAGTGAACAGACGTCACAGTGTTATTGTGTGTGTACATTATTTCTTGTTAGTTGCACGATTACATAACGACTGCTAATGAGATTTTAATGCAACATTTTGGTTAACTTGAAAATACATTCTCGATTTAAAGTACTTTCTGAGAGATACCAGATGACACAGTGGTTAGTTTATTTGACAGCGACACGATTATATCACGACGCTACTAATGTGTGACACAATTTACATTGTTGCTTTTGCTGTGTATCTGTTTTATCTCTGCACAGTGTTTCTGAATTCTTCTGGAAAGGAAAACATGTTTTAGTAGTTTACTTTGTGGTATAGTTACAATGATACAGCCTTTTCCGTAGCACAACAACACGTTACAGTACAGTGCTTACTTCATCACGGCAATAAGCGTAACAACTAAGATATCTATACGCATAGCATTTCACTTTTGTTTATTACGAGGTAAGTACATTGACTTCTACAGAACTTCGCTTATGGACGAGGATAATTACGACACTTGGCACATTTTTACCGTTAAGTAATGACAGATATTACCTTACAACAAGACGCACAGTTTAGCGCTAAAGGACACGCATTTGACTGATTAATATTTTTAAAAAATTTTGAATCACAGAGATACAAAGGTTTTCCGTGATACATTTCATTCCGTTGCTGTAATCTGTAACACCTGACTGTATAATTACATTAATCCTCAGGGGGGCACAAGGAGCCCTAGCTAATATGATACTTGCTTACACAACTTTACACATCGGTCCCATATTTCTCTAACACATAAATTACACAGCTATCTGATCATTTAACTGAGAGAGACAAACAATTATTTTACTACATCAGTGACAGATGTTTACGTAATTACACAGTTGGATAACTTCACACTTATGTAATTGTATTTTGTCTGTGCTTTGTGAACTGTTCATATCTTTTTCGGAACCATTGTGATACTATGAGTGCTTTGAATGATGTATTTAGTATGGGATCATGATTTTTAAAGTATGTTTGAGGTAGATGACACTATTGAAAAGAGCATAGAATTTTTTTAGGTTTTGAAATTATTGCAGAAAGCTACGACGTTTTTGAGATTTCACTGTGTTATGATGTTATTGTTACGACGACGATGTGTATTATGTTGTTGAGGTATGTTTATGATCAATAAGCTGATGCTGTATAATGAACTTGATTATGCTACATTTTTATTATGATGAAATATTGAAGAAATGTTGACGAATGTGTATATGTGTAATAAGGTAAGGACTAATGAGTAGGAGACTCTGGTTTGTGAAAAAGGTTGTTGGAACCAAGAATCGTACTTTAAGAGTTATGAGTTGTTTGTCCATTTGTGAATGTATCAGTACACTGCTATTCATGAAATTTCGTTTCTACAGATTTCTACTGTAACTTTTCGACCTGTGGAATTTTTTTATATGAGACTGCCACTGCTGTCGTAAATATTTCGGTAAGAAAGTTAAGTGACCTTGACGTAATGCGTTATGGGCACCCAGCTGCACCAGCCACCTGGAGGAAAAGCCATTAGGTGGAGAAAAAAAGAGACCATTAACCTCGCTGTTGACATTCCTTTGTAGAAAACGTCGCAAATACGACATTATGACTTTAAAACCGTTAGTACCGTCACTCATTTTCCAGCAGGTATTGATGGAATGATCCTGAGTCACCTATATTTATCAAGTAAATACACTGTAGAACTTCCTCCTCCTATTGTATCGTGTATCTTCGTGCTTCGTGCTATGTCACTTCTTTCACTAAAACCCTCTTCTTAACATGTTTAAAACCAATATATTTTAAAATTATTTACATTGACGAAGCGCTACCTTTGAAGTCAATTTGCTCAGGCATAATTGCAATAAGTTTTTGTGATGTTGGGTATTCTCTTCTTATACACATTTGAAACACAGAGAGCTTTAAAACATCTTTGTCAAAATCATCTATTTGTATCAGGTCCCTGGCAATTTCTATGGTTTTCAGGCGACACGAAAACAAAACTTCCTGAGTTTTCTATAGATCCGACACATTTGTTTACTATCCTCTGTAAAGCTCCGACACTTTTGTTTACTATCCTCTGTACAGTCCTCGGCCAACAAGTGCTTGAGTCTTGAAAATGTCAAAAATAGAAGTTTCGGTTTCAGATTCAAATCTGAAGATGTAAATGATGTACATATAATCCTCGAGTGCTTGTGAAGCATCTACATCTACATGATTATACTGCAATTTACAATTAAGTGCCTCGCAGAGCGTTCATAGAACCTCCTTCAAGCTATTTTTCTATCGTTCCCTCTCGAACAAGGCGCAGGAAACATGAACGCTTTTATCTTTCTCTTATTTTATTATGATGAACATTCCTCCCTAAGTAGGTGGGCGCCAACAAGGTATTTTCACATTCTGAGAAGAAAGTTGACGACTGAAATTTCATGAGCAAACCCTGCCACAACGAAAAACGACGCGTATCATATCCGTGGCAATCTCTCCCCTATTTCGCGAAAATACAGAACGAGCTACTCTTCATTGAATTTTTTCGATCAATTCTATCTGTTGTGGATCCCACATCTGTCAGCAATACTCCAGAAGTATGCGGAAGAAGTAGACGGAAAAGCATAGCGTAAGTAGTGTCTATAGAGGACCTGTTGCATTTTCTGAGTGTTCTGCCAGTTAATCGCCGTTTTTGGTTTTGTTTCTACACAACGTTATCCATGTGACGGCTGCATTTTAAGTTATTCCTAATTGTAATCGCTAAGTGTTTAGTTGAATTTACAGCCTTTAGAAAATTGTGTTTTATGCTGTAAACCGAATTTGGCGGATTCCTTTTAGTAGTCATGCGGATGACTTCAGATTTTTCAAAGTAGTTTTCCAATTTGTTTTAATCTTTGCTGACTTTATAAGACGGTAAATCACAGCATCATCCGCAAACTGTCCAAGAGGTCTGCTCAGATTGTCTCTTAAATCTTTTACTCGGTTTTTTATCGATTAACTTTCTGACAGGAAGTCACGAACTCTCTAGCACAACTAATAAGTTACTACATAGACACACAATTTAATTAAAGTTGCTTGTGACCAACTTCACGTTTATTGCCATAGTCTGACATATTTATTTGCAAACCACACTAAAACGTTTACAGATGCACATTCACAACTATACTGGTACAAGAAAGTAACACCGACATCTGAATGATAATTCGGTCACTCTGGGAATGAAACTGTATTGTTGCAAAATACAGCAACAACACAGCACGTGGGAGAGAGGTTCTATCCGTCCACTTTGTAGCTCGCGGCTAGCCGCTCAGAAAAAGACTGTATCTTATTAGATACTAGCAGTTAATGGTGGGGGCTGCGCAGAACTGCTGAAAATAGGGCCACCTTCCAACATGACACGAGCTACAGTCATCACAGGAGGTGGAGGAGCAGGAGAAGATTGAGTTGCAGTGGCAAAAGTAGTCATAGAAGACGGAGTTGGAGGAGGCCCCAGTGTAGCACATGGCAGGTGCCTAGGCATCTGTGGTTTGATGGGCATCCAGTTTATTCCTCAAGACGGGAAAACTGGTGCGGTCTCGTGAAGGGGAAGACGGATGATTCGTCCTTTGCTTCCTGCTTGGAGGGCAGGAAAACTTCACCACCTTCTGGTATACGGAATAGTGGAGGTCGTGAGAGGTACAGAAACATTGGGCACAGGTGCATTTCTCTGAGGCAGGGATTTTGCAGTCCTCCGACACATTTGGGTCAGCACATTTGGGTCAGCATACTTGACACACTGGAAAGGCAGTTAGCAGTAATTACTGGTGTGTCGCAAACGTTGACACCTATGGCAGATGGATGCGCCATTGCGACCTTCATAGGATTCAATATGCGCCTTTGTGCACAGGAGATACCTGATGAGGTAATTGCGTTCGAAGTCTTGTCTCCTAATAAGGGAGACAACATGAGTTGGCATAAGGATTAACTTCCGTTTCTCAGGGTCTTCCATGTTATTGTGGTGGACCAAAGGGTCCAGAAACTTGAGACAGTCATACATTCCTCATGTGTGTTTTTGGAGGGAAGGTATTTGATGAAGATTTTTGTTGTTCTGTCGCCAGAAACCTGGCTGGTGTAGTAATTCACTGCCCCGACTACACGAAGTTGAGGTGTTGGGTTGGGTTGTTTTGGGGAAGGAGACCAGACTGCGAGTTCATCGGTCTCATCGGATTAGGGAAGGATGGGGAAGGAAGTCGGCCGTGCCCTTTCAGAGGAACCATCCCGGCATTTGCCTGGAGCGATTTAGGGAAATCACGGAAAACCTAAATCAGAATGGCCGGACGCGGGATTGAACCGTCGTCCTCCCGAATGCGAGTCCAGTGTCTAACCACTGCGCTATCTCGCTCGGTACAAAATTGAGGACTTTGAGGTAGTCTGCCTTTGTGCCAAGCAGATACTTCACATGGTGTTTGTGGTAAACTGCCTGCACTTGGCCAGTAGTAAGGTGATGCAGTTCATTGTTCAGTTTAATGTAATACATGGGGCTATAAACCATGATAGGAGAGATCTTCTCCTTCTTTGGTGGTAGCGGTGGTGGATCCTGAGAAGTAGGGTCAGGAGGGTGAGCCCATTTCCTGATCCACGGCATCAATAAGTACGGTTTCCCTAGGTAGGAAGGGATCTGAATCCGTATGACGACTGTTACGATGGGTACTAGTAGATGATCGTTTCAATTTTTGTCCATTGCGGTGGTGGGGGGTGGGGGTGGGAGTGGGGGGCTGACAGGTGAAGCATTTTCGGAATGCTCGACAGGCTGACGAGCTGGCGTAGCGGAAACAGCACTCGATGGTGCATCCACATGGTGGTCAGTTATATCAGTGTTTGGTGTGGACACGGAGTGACCATCAGTGGGTGAGCAGTCTATCACCAGGCTGCCATGAGTGTCACTGCATGACGAGGTGGAAGAACAGTCCCTCATGTGGGACTGTGGACAAGGCTCCCGTGAATCGGTATCACTGTCAGTGGTTACCGGTGACATCTGGTAGGAAGCACGGTGTGCCCAGTGCTTAGTCCTTTGGATGTTGTCGATATCTTCTAGCACCACACCAAGATGAATGTCGATCGACAGACATCATATCGTTGTGTGAAGGGGTGGTGGAGTATTTGTGAGGCTGCAGTTTCTTCCCTTGGCCCTATTTATGTTTTGTCTCGGCCCAACTGACGTAGCCAGGGCCCCTGGTGACACAAACCCAACTCCTGTCATTTAGAGAGACTGATTCACGTATGAATAACAACAGTGCTTTAGAAGGCAAACGTCAAATCAACGTCGACTCAGACACTGTGACTAGCGACACTGAGTGACCATATCGAAAGATGCTCACATACTTGCAAGTAGACACTAGCAGGGCCCCAACCTGACTGACTGAACTGGGAGATACCAAGTTTTTTATGGTAGTTTCATTCCCATATGGGCAGGGGAGGGCTGGCATGGGCAAAGTCCACCGCTTTTCGGCCAATTGGCTTTACAAAAATACAGAAAGTTGATTACATAAAAATTGGGGATAAAAAGGGGGACATTAAAAACACAGTAAACTGAGATGAGTTAAAATGTACACTGAGATGGGGACATGCACTGGGGACAATTAAAAAGCCGACATAAAGTTAAACGAACACAGGTGGCAAATCAAAGTGCACTTAAAAACCACTGGAGGCAAAAACAAGTTAAAAGGTGGCCACATGATAGAAATCACACAGAAAAAGACACTTTAAAAAACTACTGTAAACGACAGAGCACTCATGAAGAATAAAAAACCACTGGTAGGGACCTACCGAGGGACTGGAAACTGGAATGAAGGGAAAAGTAGGGGAGGAAGGTGCAGTAGGGGGGGGGGGGGCTGTGGGTTTGCGAGGAAGAGGAAGAAAGCGTGAATCGCACCGAGAGGCAGGGTGGGAGATAGTTGGTTCAAATAGCTCTGAGCACTAGGTGACTTCTGAGGACGTCAGTCGCCTAGACACCACATTGGTCAACCTGCGTGCCAGATGGGGATGAAATGATGATGAAGACAACACAACACCCAGTCCCTGAGCGGAGAAAATCCCTGACCCAGCCGGGAATCTAACCCGGGCACATAGGATGGCAATCCGTCATGCTGACCACACAGCCATTGGGGCTGGCGAGGAAAAGGAGAAGGTGGGGGAGGAGGATGAGGTGTAGATGATGTGCAAGGGGAACGGAAGGTGGATACGGAAGGCGAGGCAGAATGCATGGCGTTCTAGGATTTGGAGGGCGTTATAGAACCGGGGAGGGATGGAAATCCAAGCAACGCTGGCATAATAGAGGATGGGGCAGATCAAGGATTTTTAGGTGTGAAGAATGGTGGAAGGATGCAGTCCCCATGTCCGACCAGACAGGAGTTTCAGGAAGTGGAGTCTATTGTGGTCTTCGTGTTGGACTGTAAGCAGATGGGGAGTCCAGGTGAGGTGGCGGTTGAGGGTGAGGCCAGGGTATTTGAGGGTAGGAGTGAGGTGGATAGGATGGCCATAAATGCTTTGGTAGAAATCATGGAGACAGAAGGAGTGGGTCGTGTGGCCTATGGTGACCGCCTGGGTGTTGGAAGGGTTGGTATGAAAGAATCACTGGTAGCACCAAGTGGTTGTAGCATTACATGAGTATGTCCAATATAGTCGGATCTACATTACGTAACATGAGTGTAGGGGAGTCGAAACAAGTAGTCATCCATGACGTCATACCAACTTGAGATTTTTATACATGTAATTCATTTCTAAATTTTATTGATTGTTTGCAGAGTAAAGAATTTAATTATGTACAACATTTAATACGTTGAGTTTTAATGAGATATAAATATGGTTTGACATAGCAAATCACCTTGTTGCATTATGCATGATTTGTTTACTCTTTGTAAGAACAAAACCTTCCATGTGGCTCGAGTGCGCGATCAAGTAGTCGTCGAGTGCGGATCTTCTGTAACTTTCATGAATGGGCATAGAATTGTTAATTTACAATCCGGAATTGATTTAACAATTATTCTAAGGAACCACGACCCGAGTTTTGTGCAACAAATTACGCGCGAATTCTCAAATATCGACGCGTGGTTTAAAATACGCGGCTGGATATCGGGCGTTATCGTCGCGTGTAGGGTTTAGCAACATTAACCGCAATTTACGGACATTAGCTTGATAATAACTATCAGAGACTTATATGAGTGGCATAGTAATCGTCTTGATGCCTAAAGCAAGCGAGAAGCCATTTACTGTCGGGATACGACAAATATTAATCATCGCATAGTCAGCTTGTTGATACGTTGCTTAGCAACTCATAAACGGACAGTGATATAATTACTGAAACGATCTTTTAAGTATCCAGGACCACTACACAAACATCAGAAACTAATTACTCTAACTGTGAGTGACTTCCTGATTGGATGTGTTTTTCATTTCAGCAAATTATTAATAATCTTCTTTCGAGGTTGAAACATCATCAATGGTATCGTGCTCATTTAGTTTAGTAGAACGATAGGTAATGCTAGCTACAATACTATTTATAGTTTTAAAACAAAAGAGAATACACACCTGTTTTTCTTGTGAGAAATGTTCGTACTTCAGTCATCAGTCTTCTCAAACCAGAGGCACGAGTGACGCTCCCTCACAGAACCACGATATCGTGAACCACCACACACATGTCCCCCTTCTCACTACATTTCTGCATTGAAAACCCTGAGATAGAGCCGCGGTACGAAGAAGTAAGAGAGAAGAGGAAAGATCAGCGAAAGAAACGGAGCAAAGAGAGAAGGAGAGGTCACATGGTGAAGTGGTGAAGGTGGGTTTGAGTGGTACGTTCGGATCTTTGAAGGGTAGAATAAAGGGCTAGGAAGGCGGTGTCATCAGCAAATTGGAGTAGATGAACAGGTGGGGGAGATTTGGGCATATCAGCAGTGTACAGGAGATAGAGGAGAGAGGAAAGGACGGAGCCTTGGGGCACGCCGGCGGAGTGATAGAAGGTACCGGAGTTGTAATTGTGGATAGTGACACAGGAAGGACGATGGAAGAGGAAGGAAGCAGCGAGACGTACGAAATTAATAGGCAGAGCATAGGTGTGGAGTTTGAAGAGGAGTCCGAGATGCCAAACACGGTCGTAGGCGTTCTGGAGGTCAAGGGAAACAAAGATAGCGGAGCGACGGGAGTTTTAGTTAAGGAACTGCTAGTCGGCTGAGAAGAAAGGCCGGAAGCCACCCTGGGTAAGGGGAAGGAGTTGGTGCTGGTTAAGGTGGTGGTGAATACGGCGGGAAACGACGGTGTCGACGACCTTACTGAGGTGAGGCACATGGGACGATAGGAAGAGGTATCAGAAGAGGGATTGTTGGGTTTGGAGATACCTAGTTCACATCGCTAACTTTATACCAAAAGTTGGCGCGGAGACTCATGCGCAAATGCAACTGCTACATGAGCGACCTCTGTCGAGTTTCACGCCCTCTTCGGATATTGCCCCATCTATGGCATGCAGGCGTAGCTTGGAAAAGGTCGCAAGGAAAGATTATGTACCTTGAATGTAGTGTACGTATTAACACATAATATTTTCTAGTCGGTATTTCAGTCAAATGAACGATTTTAAAATCGCTTGAAGGAATGCACACTAGACTCCTCCATAAGCAATTTACGGTGTTTTCTACGACTTTTGTTGTTGTGCAGTTTGTGTTTTGTGCAGTATTTTTAAATATTCTGGATTATATTCCTTTAAGTTCTGCGTAACATATTAAAGTTATTTGGAAGGTGCTATTTATTCTTGAGTTACAGAATTTTATGAGAGTAAAATTCCATTCAAACAATAGTTTTATAAGGTCTGGACAGTTAAGTCACACTTCGTTAGTTGTGCACCATCTTACACCTTGAAACGGGAAAAGGATCTCTACTCGAAAGCTATGATACTTGCAAATGAAAGGAGTTTGTTTAATAGCTTAAATATTTTACATTTCTTGAAAATTTGTGTCAGATCCAACTAGCTACTGCTTGAAAATGTATTTAACTTATAACTAGTTTTAGATAATAATTATACTTAATTTGATTTCACTTACCGGTTATTTGTGTCTAGTAGAATAATAATATCACAGATGGACAAGAAAAAATTTTACTATTGGAACATTTTTTTTTAATTCAGTGGAATATTTGTTAGTAGCTAAATGACATATTGTACGTTGGAATATCTTTTTTGCATTTGGAAAAGCTTACTTTCTATAATCATCAATCTTCTGTCCAGTCTTATACATCCCGCCACGAATCACTGTCCTGGGCCAACCATTTCATCTCAGAGCAGCACTGGCAACTTGCGTCCTCAATTATTTGCTGGATGTATTCCAACTTCTGTTTTTCTTTACAGATTTTACCCTCTGCAGCTCCCTCTAGTACCATGGAAGTTATTCCCTGGTGTATTAACTGATGTTGCACCATACTGTCCCTTCTTCTCCTCAGTATTTTCCATATATTCCTTTCCTCGCTAATTCTACAGGAAACCTCCTCACTCCTTATCTTATCAGTCCACCGAATCATCACCATTCTTCCTAACAACGTATCTCAAATTCTTAGAAGCTCTTCTGTTCAGGTTTTCCCACAGTCCATGTTTCACTACTGTGCAGTGTTGTGCTCTAAGCGTACATTCTCGGAAATTTCTTCCTCAGATCGAGGCGTATGTACGATACTGGTAGATTTTATCTCGACCAGGAGTGCCCTTTTCACCAGTGCTATTCTGCTTTTTATGTCCTCCTCGCTCCGTCCTGCATAATTTATTTTCCTGTGAGAGAACTTCGGGTGGCTCATCTGTCATCATAATAATGGCGGTTCGTGTTATGTCGTCTGACCACTGTACCATACGCGCTGATACTTGAGCACCGCAGTAGTAGGTCGAACAAATCTGGTGTTCATTATGGATCGGAAAAAATCAACGGTTAAAACTGATATCAGAGTCATAGTTCTAAATATCCGATATTTTTAGGTATTTGCATGAACTGGTTTACAACTGTTTTTTTTTAATTTTTTACTAATAACTAGGTTAAAAAACGGTTTTGTCGACTTGACATAGCAGTGGTGTTAAAACTTTTGGTTTTCACATTGAACTGGTTTTAAAAACGAGCAATGTGTATTTGCGAAATTTCTGTTTCCTTGAAACAGTGGGTTATTATAGAAAATGTGAAAGCTATCAGCGGTGTTTTAGTAGCAACGAGCAACAAAAACATAAGATTGGTTGCAGCAGTGGTAAGACAGTGTACGTGTTGCCATGTGGCGTAGGCTCAAAGAGGACGCGTATAGCCTTTGTAAATGGACTACTTAACACGAGAAACAGAATTCTCAAATCTCAGTTTTCATCCTTCAGCACTGACTACTCGTAATGCCCTAATAATGGTGCGAACCTCGATTACAGCAAAATTTTTAGCAGGTTTTCAAAAAAATAGAACACTCGTGATTTATTTGTAGTATTCAACCTCTCGTTTCGAGACAATCAGGGAACATGGGCGGACGAAGTTTTTTTATTTACTTACTTTTTCATATTTTGATTCTACTTACCTTGAAATGTAAAATGCGAAAGTGTTACGGAGTCTTACTTTTTTATCTTTGTTCGGTGTTTAAGTTTATTACTTAAAATGGTAGCAATAAAAAAACCTGAAATCGGTTGTTTTGGAAACCGGTTGTCTTGTACGGTTTTAACAGTAAAGTTAAGCCGGAGACGACAAAAGCGATATAACCGAAAACCGTCTGTTTCAGCGATAAACGACTCCCTAATATTAACGCCAATTACAGTTACGCAATATGGAGAAGAAAGTCGCGTTGTAATGCGTGTACCATTTCGTAATCAGTGCTTGTAGCGTTAATTGCTTGCAGGCGCTCTTAACATGCGTTTTCGTGACAAACAAACAAGCTTAGCAATCGCAAGCACACACCTGAAGAGCGGCAGAAAAATACCACATAACCGGATCGCTATCGCACTTTGTTCAGTGTAGAGAGATACCGCTAAAGGATGTCCCTCTCTCATCAAAATACGGTGATAATAGTTTCTTATTGCTCTAATTTCGTGTTGCTCAATGTCTGCGTGCAAGTGTTTTGCTTGTAAGCTCCTTAGGAGATTGGCTCGTCCCTAACCACCTAAATTATCCATCTTGGAAAGGAGTCCTACCGTTTAAAGTGGAATCTTAACAACACGTGGTTCCTAGCGACTGCTCACGTTGTTGAGAGGTGAAGGCCAGGTTAAAGACAGACTGAAAATTTTCGTGGTCAGGCCAGGATTCGATCCAATGACTCCTCGGTTTCGATGCATGTGCTTTACCACTAATCCAGGAGGTCCAACATCATAATAGGGTAAATCGCCAAGAGTGGTAGCTGTCATCGTAAGATCAAGTGATCATATTATCGTATTGTTGTCTTGAGTGTTTTACGTACATTTCACAGTTGTAGCAAGTATCATTCTGAACTGATTCCCTATGGGCTTTCATAAAATGAAAGTAATGGGATAATGTGATGTGCCGAAATAATTTTCTGAAAGTCTACCTTGTTAACCACCATATTTATGGCGAGGCATGCAGTTGCAAAAGAAATGAAATTGTTGAAAAAAATTAGAAAACGGGGCCTGAAACCTACACCACGAGAGTTTGCTTTCACTAGGTCGGAGAAGTACCCTAACCCCGTGCTTAACTTTGATTTATTTAGAATTCTTTCTCGCTGAATAGCCCAAAGTGATTGGAAATAAGCGTGTGTAGTACTAGCTTATAAGAAAAGTATGAGAGCAGATGGGCTAAATCATAGACTAATATTCATTACCACCACTCTGTTGTCATGTCATCCAGGCTGAAACTAAAGATGTGTGAAGTGAGAAGCTTATCTTAAAATATTATCGACAATTTATGTAGCATGAGTCATCCAAGTCGTGACTCACGTTTCACATGCGGTATCTCCGAATTCTAGAACGATTACGTTCCTAGATTTCCAAAAAAGCGACCATTTGAAAATGTGAAGCAGTTACTAATATATAAAAGAACTCCAATGGAGATGAGGAAAATATTTGCTAAATATTATGTCTGAAGTGTACTGTTATACAACAGTGAATCATGGAAAGTTAAAAAGAAAGAAGAAAAATGTTTAGAAGGTTTTGAGATGAAGAACATAAAATAGATGGAGGGTGCTCAGTACAGGACATCACGGAGAGCCCCAGTTAGATCTATCATAAGACAAATACACTAAAGAAGAGAAGAATATTTCCCAAATGCAGTCAGTGCTCTATCATTTTGAGTTCTCATATTCATTAAATATCTAAGCTTAATATCAGTGTGAGTATGAACCGGGACGAACTCATAAAATCAGCTGGGAGGTATGTTGGTAATCTCATAACTGGCAAGTTCAGTCACAGTGAAATGTGTTACGGAGGCATGGAAGGAACTTACTAATGAATCAGTATTAATATTGTTATTTATTCCTCCGTCATCTTAATGTTGAGAAGAAAGAAGACGCTCTGCTCTGGGAACACTGGTACTTGAAATGACAGGACCAATAAAGTAAGCCGGCCGTAGTGACCGTGCGGTTCTAGGCGCTAAAGTCTGAGCACTATGGGACTTAACTTCTGAGGTCATCAGCCCCCTAGAACTTACAACTACTTAAACCTATCTAACCTAAGGACATCACACATATCCATGCAGGCAGGATTCGAACCTGCGACCGGAGAGGTCGTGCGGTTCTTGACTGTGGCGCCTAGAACCGCTCGGCCACCCGGCCGGCAACTAAGATAAAAATGTGACACATTAACTAATGAACTATAGACAACATACAACAGCTGCGCGTAGAAGAAAATATTGAACAATAAACTGTGGTGACATATACCAACAAAATCATCTTGTCTTTAATAGATCCTAAATTACAAACAGATAACATGTAATAGTGATATTAAGCTATTGAGTGAAGAAGCTGTGCCTCTAAAAAATACATTTTTTATCACAACGAGACGAATTATAGAAACTGGAGCAAAGGAAATGGGGGGTGCGAATAAGACAGAGCCTGGATGGGATTATGAGTGATATCTGCAGTTAGAATTGGTGAGTTAGGGAACTGTGAGTAATCATTCAGTACTAAGCTTGGGCTGCGAGAAAAATGTTTATTAATTTCCATTATTTGAAGATAGTTTATCTTCCTTCCTTTATGTTTCATGATTCATCTTGTAACTAGGGCCTTATTTAAGCAGGTAGTTTGAAAACATAAATTCTCATTTTCGAAGTTTCAAACTTCTGTAGTGTTTATTCAGTTGGGTACATATTGCCCTGCCAGACTGAACTGTATAGAATTTGCCACAATTGCAAGTAATTTCATATATTCCACTCTTTCCCAAAGCTAGAGTGCTGTCTTTACCGCTCGGCAAAAAGTGTCTCACTGTGCTGTGCACATAAAATGGGAATTTTAAGTTCTTGGATTTATGTTTCGTGGTTACATCGAGTAAGACTTTTCCTAAGCACCGAATTGTGCACCATTTATTGCATTCTTGAGATGGTGGTTCAAGGACATGGTAAAAAAGAGAGTACACCTGTTGTTTCTGCTTTATGTGTATTATGGAGTACACTGAGGTAGGAGGATAACCATTGTTCGATTTTATTTGCTTGATTGCATTTAATTCTGTTTGGAAGTTGTCTTCCCTCCTGGGGATGGATATTAGGCGAAGTATCATAGAATGAGAGGCAGCATGTTTATGGGTCACTGGCTGTTAAGAATTGACCCATATTAGAATATATGAGTTGGTAGATTTCCTATAATCTTGCAAGTATGAATACAGTCACTGATATCTATGGTTAGAGCTAAGTAATTTAAGCAGTTACCTCAAACTCCATTGTGAATTTGTTGTTTAGAATTTAGCTGCTTACCTAAACCAGTATCCAACATTTCCTGAGAGCGGATTATTTTCTAAAAACTGTGTTTCAGGATTGTGCATGAAGATTTCAGCAAGGACTGTATTGTGGGGGGAGGGCGATCTCATATCTAGACCATCCAACTTTTTGTATATCCCGTCACTGAAACGGAAATAGTTTTGTGTTAGACAAGTTTCTGTAGATAACATTATATCATCTGTGACAAATGGGTTAACTGGTGATCTATCTAGTAAGTCTGTGTGAATGTTTAGGCACTCCTGAATAGATATATTAATCAATAAGTTGCTAACATCAAACTAAACCAGCTTGGCACTAGGGGGATTTGCATCTCTTTTTACTTGTTCACTACGCCAACCGAATTAAGGATACAATGGCTAGGTTTCAATCTGGTTTTGATGTTGATCGTGTCATTTAACTCTCTAGCTAATTTTTAACTTGAAGCTGAGAATGTCGACACCAGAAGATGGGTTGGGATATTATATTGATGGCGTTTAGGGTGCCAATACAGTCAGGGAGGTATAGGATTCACGTTGGTGAGGGCATAGGCATCACAGTCTGATATTCTTTTACACAGTTTGATAACAATTCTAATTTTATCATTACAGCATTGTGTGTCGTCTTTCTGTATCAGTTGGAAATTGGTGGCATTAAGAAAATCTTCAACTTTGTTAACATAATCACATTTGTTCATTAAGGAAAAAGCATTTCCTTTGTCTGTTCGGATTGCTTTATCATTATTGTCAATAATTTTCTTCTTAAACCGTTTAATACTTGTTCTATAGCTGATGGGAGACTAGAAACGAGGTTAGATATTTCCAGTTCATCGGCTACGAGATGCTTAGTGGAGATGTCATAGCCTAATGCACGTTCTAGGTCCGCTTTTATTATTTCCAGTTGTTTTTCGGAGACTTCTTGTGGTGGCGTATATTTGAAGCCTTTCGCAAATACAGTGAGTTCTTCGTTGGTAGTTTGTAAGTCCAAGAGATTAGTTAAACGATCTACAAGCTTCAATTTTTCAATTGGTTTTGAAAGTTGTTTTCTAACACTGAATTGTGATCACGAATTCCTTACCATCATTTCAATTCTTCTTTTCTCCATGTTCTTTGTGCTAAATCTAGTGCCTTTACAGAAAGAGAAGTCTTCGGTCTTAGTCTTACAAACGCATATCGTTTTGGATGCACTGACTGTTGAATGAAATACGTTGACCAGCTTTTCCTTTTTGCGTCATTAACGTCTTGTAAATGACAGATAACTGTGCTGACACATTTAATTATACTGGTTGTTTATACGTTATGAATCAAAAACACACAACATTGTGTATTGTTTGCTAAACGAACCGGCTTCCAGCTGTTACGCCTTCATCACGTACAAAGAAAACTATTTGATGCAGTGAAATTTTGTTGGATCAAAGATTTTAAACTATTGCATGTACAGAGTGTCTCCATTACCAGAGATGAAAAGTGTTAATGTTAGAATTAGGAATAAAACAACATAGATTATTTCAGTGTAAATGAGATGTAAGATTATGTAACTAATATAAAATAGGTGACACATTAACTAATTAACTATAGACAAATTACAACAGTTGTACGCAGAAGAAAATAATTGAACAATAAACCTTGGTGACATGTTACAAAGATGTGGCTGAACAAAATAATCTTGTCTTTGATAGGTCCTAAATTACAAACACATAAAATAAAACAGTGACGTTAAATAGGTTAGTGAACCAGCTGTGATCGTACAAAGCAATATTTTTTAACACAACAAGAGAAATTATAGTAACTGAAATAAAGGAAGTGAGAGCATGTTAGTAAGAGGAGTAATTTGCAACACAGGTTGGACGGGATTGCGAGTGGTGTCTGCAGTTAGAAGTGGAGAGTAAGGGAACTGTGTCTAGTTATTCAGTACTAAGTTTGGGTTGACAGACGTATGTTTAATAATTTCCATTTTTTCAAGGCAGTTCATCTTCCTTCCTTTCTGGATGTAATACTTTGTTTTACTTTGTAACTGTGGCCTTCCTTAAGCAGATAGTCTACAAAAATAGAGTCTCCTTTCCTAAGTTTTCAACTTCTGTGGTGGGCCTTCAAGCGGGTGCACTTTGTCCTGGCAGAATTCGCCACAATGACAAGTGATTTTTATATATTCTGCTCCTTTTAAAAGCTCGAGTGCTGTCTTTACCATTCGGCAAAAAGTGTCCAACGGTGTTGTGCACATAAAATGATGTTTTTACGTTCCTGGATTTAAGTGTTCTCGCTACGTCCGGTGAGACTTTTCCTAAGTGTAGAATTGAGCACCATTTATTGGAACCTTGAGGTTGGGAATCAAGGATAGGGTAAAGAAGAAAACGTACCTGTTGCTTCCAGTTTTTGTGCATTATGGAGTCAACTGAGGTAGGAGGATAGAGATTGTTCAACGCTAATTGTTTGACTGCATTTAATTCCATTTGGATGTTGTCTTCACTCATGGGTAATGAGTGAAATGATTCTGAAGAAAATCTTAACGGTTACTCCTTATTACGGTAACAGAAACAATCTTGTCTATTCTCAGGTTTTGTAATCCATGTGGCAACATTTAAGATGCAGTGGCACTCTCGATCGTTGTGCGACCATGACACTTTCTTTGGCCAGTTCCCTATTCTCCCTCTGTCTTTCCGTCAATGAAGAACTGCATGAAGCTGTACCTCTCTCTTCGGATGATGCACCCAATTCACACTGGTTTCTTGTGTCCGATGGTGGTTATGAATTCAAGAATTCTGCTGTCACAATAAAGTACCTTATCAATGCCATATGATACACTCATTGAATCTTAACATTCAGCCTTGCATCCATGTTTGTCACTTACGCGGCCTGTTCGTAGATAAGGCTTTAACTGCCGAATATTATACTCCATGCAGCAGTACCAGAAACACAATGCACTGCACAATTTGCCAGCGTGTACTAAGTTTAAGACTGAACATTAAAAGTAAGAGACGGAAATGCGGAAGTCAGTAAATAATGGCGCTCAAGTTGACGCCTCGACTTCCAGAATGCATTCTGCACAGTGCTGCACTGACACGTAGTGCGCAACATACGAGCTTGTGGAATTTCAGAACAGGTTTATGGTTGCTTCAAATGGCTCTGTGCAATATGGGACTTAACTTCTGACGTCTTCGGTCCCCTAGAACTTGGAACTACTTAAACCTAACTAACCTAAGGACATCACACACATCCATGCCCGAGGTAGGATTCGAACCTGCGACCGTATCGGTCGCGCGGTTCCAGACTATAGCGCCTAGAACCGCTCGGCCACTTCGGTCGGAAAAATGTGTGTGAAATCTTATGGGACTTAACTGCTGAGGTCATCAGTCCCGAAGCTTACACACTACTTAACCTAAATTATCCTAAGGACAAACACACACACACACACACACACATGCCCGAGGGAGAACTCGAACCTCCGCCGGGATCAGCCGCAGAGTCCATGACTGCAGCGCCTTAGACTGCTCGGCTAATCCCGCACGGCCATTTATGGTTGGTTTTGAAACTTACAAGCAGATAGGTTTCTTCTTTCATGTTACTTTTTTGTGGTCATTAGCCTTCAAGTTTGATGGAGTTCTCGAAAATTGTTTTGCCTGCGGCAGTCACTTCCTCTTCGAGTTTTACACTCAAATTTCGTGTATATACGAGGTGTTCAAAAAGTCTTTCCACAGTAACGTAAGACTGTATGCCGCGCGTGCCGTATGATTGTCCGCCTGCCTGGGTTACTTCCCTTCAAGTGGACTCTCCCAACATTCCACTGATTCGTTTATCTCAGCCAGCGTCAGTAGTATCGTTGGCGTGTGACGTTACGTATTGACGTGAACGTTTGAGTTTAGCTCCTTTGTTCGTTTGTTACGTTTTGGTCACTGTGAAAATGCTAACCATTTAGTCGAACAGGTGTTCAAAGGTGGCGCTAAATACACAGTTTCAGTTCGTCAAACATTTAATTCAGTTTTCCCGGAGGCAACACTCCCACATCGCGATAATGTGTGAAATTTGAATAACAAATTTCGAGCTACGGGTTCAGTGACAGATGCACCGAGAAGTGTTCGTTCTAGAGTTTTGTCTCAGGATAGACTACTCGATATTTCCGATAAAATGTCCATGAGTCCGAACAAGTCAGTAAGAAAACTCGCCCAGTGAATCGATGTTAGTGTCGGAATGGCCCTCACAGCTGTAAGGAAAAAAATTAGAACTTTGCCCATACAAAATGACAGTCGTGCAAGAACTGAAAAATACTGATCATGGCAAGAGACTCCATTATTATCAATGGTTCAAAAATTTCGTTCAACAAAATGGAAGGGATACTCTTAATGAAACGTTTTTCACTGATGAGGCGTGGTTTCATTTATCAGCGTACATGAACCCCCAAAATTCTCGTATGTGGAGTACTGCAAATCCGTTGTGTATTCATGAGGAACCACTTCATTCTGTGATAATAGAAGTTTGGATTGCCTTTTCTAGACGTCGGATTAAAGGGTCCCATATTTTTCAACGAAACAATAAACGCACAACGATACTGCAGTGATATTCTGTACCCATTCACAGGAGAACTTGTGTTAAGTGAAACTCTGATAGGTTATTTTCAACAAGATGGTGCAACCGCGTATACAGCTCACGATTCAATGTCACTGCTTGATGATGTTTCTGGTGATCGCATAATTTCACAGGGCCTTTGGCCTCCACGATCGCCTAACGTCATACCACCTGACTTTTTCTTGTGGGGTGCAGCGAAAGCCACTATCTATAAAAACCGTCCAAAATTCATCGATGAATTGAAAACTGCAATATCCACTTCCACTGATTCTGTTACAGAAGAAATGTTACAGCTTGTGTTTGGAAACATGATTAGACGAATTGAATTGCGTATTCAGCAACAGAGGGGACACTATCAACATTTAATGTGAAAATTTGTAAGTAAAAATTAATATTCAATAAATTATTAACTTGTATTTCACTGAGTTTCATTTCGGTATATTCACCGCGGCATACGGCACGCGCGACTAATAATCATACGGCACTGCGCAAAGACTTTTGAACACCCCGTATAACCAGAAAACTATAACATCCAGCACTTTTTGGAAGCCTAGGCAATATACATTGAGGTAACGTAAGTCACGGACTAGTGATATGCATACATGCAGATAACGGTATTGTCGCTATCACAAGTTACAAAAAGGCAGAGTATTGGCGGAGCTTTTATTTGTACCTGGGTGATTAATGTGAAAAAGTTTCCAACGTGAATATGGCCACACGACGGGAATTAACGCGGGATATTAGTTGGAGCTAGACACAGGGGACCTTCCATTTCAGAAATCGTTAGGAAAGTCAATGTTTCGAGATCCACTGTGCCAAGAGTGTGCCGAGAACACCAAATTTCAGGCATTACCTCTCACCACGGACAGCACAGTGGCTGCCAGCCTTTAACGACCGAGAGCAAAGGCGTTTGAGTAGAGTCGTCAGTGCTAACACACAAGCAACACTGCGTGAAACAACCGCAGAAATTGGTCTGTCATGTAAGACGAACATATCCGTTAGAACAGTGCGGTGAAATCTTAAGTTAATGGGCTATGGCTGCAGACAATCAATGCGAGTGACTCGCCAACGGCACGAAATCGCCTGCAGCTCCTATCCTGGGTTTGTGACAATATCAGATGGACCCTAGACGACTGGGAAACCTTGGGATAGGTAGATGAGACCCAATTTCAATTGGTAAGAGATGATGGTCACTATGATGCAGACCCCACGAAGACATGGACCCAAGTTGTCGACAAAGCACTAAGCAAGCTGGTGGTGGCTCCATAATTGGATGGCCTGTGTACATGGAATGGACTGGATTCTCTGGTCCAACTGAACCAATCAGCAAATGTTTTTCGGTTATTTGGAGACCATTTCCAGCCATGTTCCCGAACAACGATGTTATTTTTTTGCATAAAAATGTGCTATGTCACAGGTCTACAGCTACTCGCAATTGGTTTGAAGAACATTTTACACATTTCGAGTGAATTATTTGCCACCCAGATCGCCCGACATGAATCCCGTCGATCATTTATGGAATATAGTGAGAGATTAATTCGTGAATAAAATCCTGCACTAGCAACACTGTCACAATGATGGACAGATATTGAGGCAGCATGGCTCAATATATTCTGTAAGGGACTTCCACCGACATGTTGAGACCATGATACGTCGAGATTGTGCACTATGCCAGGCAAAAGAAGGTCCGACACGATGCTGAAAGATATCTCACAACTTTTGTCACGTCACTGTATCGAATACCAGAAATCATTAGGCAGGGTATGAAATGCATCTTATTTAATATTTTGCCCAGCATTTACGTTTAAGACAATGTGTGAGAAAAAGATAATTTAAGTATTTTGATTGTTACTGGAGCCACGTACATCATTGTTGTGACAGTTTAAGTCCAGTTCGACTGGAGTTTTGTTGTATTGGAGTGTCACTTTCACTAAAGTGGAGGCTGCACGTGAATGTTTAGATTTTTAAACAGCTGTTTTTTCAATGGTTTATTAGATGTTGTTAATTGTTAACAACTATTAAAACACATGTACTTCAGAATAAGCCAATTATCAGACACAATTGCGATTATTTTTGTGTTGTAATTTAACTGTAATTAAACATATACATTGCTAGTTACTACGTGTTACTTCATAGAGATTTTATACTTCGCCTAAGTCCATTTCGATTTGTATAAAATAACTAGGGGTTCTATACATGTCCTAGGAAACGTATGAAATTACATTTAAATTAAACACCTCGCCAAATAGTTTTAAGTTTTCCGTATGTTGCCTAGGCATTCTTTTGACACTGTTATATAGTTACTCTACAATTTTTTGCCTGTGCAGCATCGCCTAGAAGATCATTTTCTGGTGTTACAATGCATGCACCCGGCCGCTGTGACCGAGCAGTTCTAGGCGCTGCAGTCTGGAACTGCGCTGCTGCTACGGTCGCAGGTTCGAATCCTGACTCGGCCGTGGATGTGTGTGATGTCCTTAGGTTGGTTAGGTTTAAGTAGCTCTAAGTTCTAGGGTGATACTGACTGCATAATCAGCGAGAAGTATCAGATTGAAACATACACCATCTGGAATTTGAGTAATATGTTGCACTACCGAAATACCCTGGCTTGGCACCGGTACCACTGAAGTATTTACGGCCAGACGCGTTGTCTGGAGCAGCGGTAATAAATTCGTACCTTCCTCGTGACCCAGTCTCTGTCAGTGAAAAACCTATACAAATCCCTACAGTAGTTCCTAATATCAGCCTTCACACACGGACAGAAAAACTCTGCGAGTGACTACTTTATTGTATGTGATTACACAGATTTACAGCAATAACTCTGACACATTTCCGTTGAACACAGTTCCAGTTAATTACGCATCTGTCTCTGGACACGGTGGATAAAGTTCAGCATTTATGCTTGGCATGATGTTTTTCATTCAGTCCCAAGTGTAGATAAATGTTCTGTATGTGCGTAATTTCTTCATTAGGTGTTGGCACGAAACTGAATATAAAAGTTTTCGAAAGAATACATCTGGTTATTTTTATTCATCTCACTTAGAGCAACAAACGTAAAAGCTAGAGGAGGACTTTCGTACCTCAACGCCAGCATTACGACATTTTTACATAAATAAAATCGACCTTGAACGTAAATAAATGTGACATACTGCGCATATATAGGAAAAGAAAACCACTACAGTACAACCACACTGTTGATGAGAAACTGCTGAAAACACAATCCACCGTAAAACATCCAAGAGTAACTATTCAGAGCGGCACATCAAAAACATAGCAGGAAAAGCAGATGCCAGACTGAGATTAACAAGAATAACCTTAAGGAAACTTAACTCATCCATGAAGGAGGTGACTTATAAGGCGCTTTTTCAACAGATTCTTGAGTATTGTTCATAAATAGGACTGACAGAAGAGCTAGAAAATATCCAAGACAGAGCGACGAGTTTCATTGCAAGATCGTTTAGTCCAAGCGAGAGTGTTACAGAGGAGCTCTACAAATACCAGTGGCAGACAAAAGATTTACTACTGAAATTTCGAGAGAGGACTTTCCAGGAAGATTTATTATTTATTTATTTCATTAACAGTACAGAGTAACCCACCGCCTTGAAATGTAAGGTGGGTCGGATGCTTCTAAATCAAACAGCAAACACTTCTCATTATTACAGTCTTATTGGTATATAGTTGTTAAATTTATTTTTTTAAGTAATATAAACAACATACTATATAAAAATGTATCTAAGGTTACAGCGAACTGAGTACTTAACAACTGTTAAAATGGTTCTACATAATTTGTTTCTGCCTAGTTGGTGAGAATATAATTTATGTAATGCAAATGTCAAAGAAGAATAAAAATAAATAAATAATACAATGAGTGTGGTAAAAATAATTTGCAAAACGTAGAGGGAAGTGATATACTGTACTCGGGTGTGTAATATAGCCTATGTAGAATGTTGGTTGGTAATGACTTATTTCTACCTATTTCAGGTGAGAAGGTCTTGGTAGAACCTAGAGCTATTCTCATCTGAAATGGTTTGTGCTTATGTATGTTTACTGTGTTTGTGTGTATTGGTAGATTACTGGGCGTGCAGCAAGTCAGGGCACTGCATGATATTCAGCAGCTGTTTGTTTGTCCTATTATTGGTAGTTGTGGTATATTCTATGTGATACCTTAGGTTTATACACCTGGTATTATACGGATTAAATACTGACTTTTGAGAGATGGAATACGTGAATTTTAGCTTTACAGGAGAAATACACTAATGTTTGTAAATTTGTTATTAGAAACAGAATTCAGTTCATTGCTGCTTCAATGCATTATTTCTTAAATAACTTAATACACTGCATTTTTGGTTTTATACATACGTTATACAGAAAAAAAACTTTTGATATAAAAAATTAATTCATTGTAGCTTTAAATACAGAAGAGAATACACTTCTATCAAAACACAGTAAGACGAACAATACATTACTGCTTGTGTGCAGTATACTTTAAACACTATGAAATATGTCGTTGGGGAGCAGGAGCCTCGGAATGAAAGTTCTTCGAACTCTCTCCTCCCAAGCGACGTTACTTTATTCCTACAGTCTTAGTATGTGGTGTCGGTGTTTGTTTGTGACTGTGTTGTTTGTGACTGTGTTGAGGCCTGCAGTATCATACGTTGTTGGTTCGGGTCCCTTACGTTTTAAACCCTTCTGAGCCATGTTCACTTAGTGTGTTGGTCCTTCCTCTGTTTCGGAATCTGTGGGCGTACTTGTGTCCTCCAATGTCGTTTGTTGTGTTGTTTGTGCTTGTCTTATAGGTTTTGGCGCTTGAATTCTTCATGCAGTGCGTTCGATACAATATCGGCTACGCTATTTATTGTGTTCCAATCATCAGGATTTCCTATTATTCTGGCGATGGCACTCTCGTTCTGTATAGTTCTCATTTGTGCCAGCGTGATTCATAGCAGTCTGATGTGTTCTGGTGACCCAGTTTCTCCGGAAACGCATGCTTCATCGTTAGTTAGTCCCATGCGGTTTAAGTGTACTGGATACGGCCCGTGGTCTGTCAGGAAATGGATCATCCCCCGGCTTCAGTCGACAGGTTTCAGTTGCAATCTCTCGCGTACGTCAGGAAAGAAAGAATGTACTCGGCGTCCCACTCTCTCTGCCATGTTTGAATCCGCCATTGTTTCATTTGCGTTTGGTTCATAATGTTGGCTCATGTAATTTCGGTGACTTTAACGTATTGTTATGTCAATAGGACAGGTGCCCGTCACAACGCAAAGTGCCTCTAGTGATGTGTTGTTGAAGGCTCCGCTCATTCTCAGGAGTACACTACGTTGACCTCGTATTGCAATTGTCTTGTTAGTGTGTGTGTTCAGTCTGTTAGACAACGCAGTTGCGGCGAAGCATGCAATAGATTCAAATATCGCAGAGTGGTAGGTCCTTATCATCTTTATAGATAATTTGTACTGAGTTGTGTTGAGTCTTGCTCGTTTGTGCTTAATTTTGGAGGATTTGTCAATTGTCAGCTTGATATGTTGTAAGTAGGCTGTTTAGGTCTTTATGTTGGTAATGGCACGTAGCGCTCTGTATGAAAATCACTGACTGTGCTGTGTGCAGTCTGTGGCTGGTTGGCATTGTTGGAATATTCGCTATTGTAGGATTTGAACAGCGCGTAGCGTTGTGCAGTTGGAGGTCAGCCGCCAGCAGTGGACAATGTGGAGAGAGAGATGCCAGAGTTTTGAGAAATTATGTGGGCACGATCTGGACGTGTGTCCGCCAGAAAAAGGAAATTTATAAAGATGTATGTCATGTATTGATAGTTATATATACACTACTGGCCATTAAAACTGCTACACGAAGAAGAAATGCAGATGATAAACGAGTATTCAGTGGACAAATATATTATACTACAACTGACATGTGATTACATTTTCACTCAATTTGGATGCATAGATCCTGAGAAATCGGTACCCAGAACAACCACCACTGGCCGTAATAACGGCATTGATACTCCTGGACATTGAGTCAAACAGAGCTTGGATGGCGTGTACAGGTACAGCTACCAATACAGCTTCAACACGATACCACAGTTAATCAAGAGTTGTGACTGGGGTATTGTGACGATCCAGATGCTCGGCCACCATTGGCCAGACGTTTTCAATTGGTGACAAATCTGGAGAATGTGCTGGCCAGAGCAGCAGACGAACATTTTCTGTTTCCAGAAAGGCCTGTGCAAGACCTGCAACATGCGGTCGTGCATTATCCTGCTGAAATGTTGGGTTAGGCAGGGATCGGATGAAGGGTAGAGCCACGGGTCGTAACACATCTGAAATGTAGTGCCCACTGTTCAAAGTGCCGTCGATGCGAACAAGAGGTGACCGAGACGGCCGGCCAGTGTGGCAGAGCGGTTCTACGCGCTTGAGTCTGGAACCGCGCGATCGCTACGGTCGCAGGTTCGAATCCTGCCTTGGGCATGGATGTGTGTGATGTCCTTAGGTTAGTTAGGCTTAAGTAGTTCTAAGTCTAGGGGACTGGTGACCTGAGATGTTAAGTCCCATAGTGCTCAGAGCCATTTGAACCATTTTTTTGACCGAGACGTGTAACCAATGGAACCCAATATCATCACGCCGGGTGAAACGCCAGTGTGGCAATGAGGAATACACGCTTCCAATGTGTGTTCACCGCGATGTCGCCATACACGGATGCGACCATCATGATGCTGTAAACAGAACCTGGATTCAGCCGAAAAAATGACGTTTTGCCATTCGTGCACCCAGGATCGTCATTGAGTACACCATCGCAGGAGTGGCTGTCTGTGATGCAGCGTCAAGGGTAACCGCAGTCGTGGTCTCCGAGCTGATAGTCCATGCTGCTGCAAACGTCGTCGAACTGTTCGTGCAGATGGTTGTTGTCTTGCAAACGTCCCCCTCTGTTGACTCAGGGATCGAGATGTGGCTGCACGATCCGTTACAGCCATGAGGATAAGATGCCTGTCATCTCGACTGCTAGTGATAGGTGGCCGTTGGGATCCAGCATGGCGTTCCGTATTACCCTCCTAAACCTACCGATTCCATATTCTACTAACAGTCATTAGATCTCGACCAACGCGAGCAGCAGGCTCGCGATACGATAAAGCGCAATAGGCTACAATCCGACCTTTATGAAAGTCGGAAACGTGATGGTACGCATTTCTCCTCCTCCTTACACGAGGTATGACAACAACGTTTCAACTGGCAACGCCGGTCAACTGCTGTTTGTGTGTGAGAAATCGGATGGAAACTTTCCTTATGTCAGCACGTTGTAAGGGACGCCAGCCTTGTGTGAATGCTCTGATAAGCTAATCATTTGCGTATCACAGCATCGTCTTCCTGTCGGTTAAATTTGGCGTCTGTAGCACGTCATATTCGTGGTGTAGAAATTTTAATGACCAGTAGTGTATATGACTTTAGAACATTATTAAGGTAAATACATTGTTTGTTCTCTATAAAAATCTTTCATTTGCTAACTATGCCTGTCAGTATTTAGTGCCTTCAGTAGTTAGAATCTTTTATTTAACTGGCAGTATTGGCGCTCGCTGTATTCCAGTAGTTCGACTAACGAAGATTTTTTGAGGTAATTATTTCATGAAAGGTATAGGTTATTGCTAGTCAGTGCCATTCTTTTGTTGGAATTATTGGAAGTCAGATGCGTTGTGCTAAAAAAATATTGTGTGTCAGTTTAGTGACGATAAGAATAAGGAAAGAGAGAAATATCCATGTACGTTGAGTTTTGCTCAGCTGATTGAAAATCAAATAACGTAAGAGCTTTACCAGCACAGTAATTTATAATTTTTCCAAGGGAACATTACAGTGATACTTAATAGTCTGTTTTTCGTCATGATGCAGTCCTTGCTTGCTTCCGCTGTATGCCTGTATTGTCTAATTTTAGAATTGGATTCCTCTGTAGTGACCCTCTGTGCAGTAAATACACAGTTTTGTTGGCAGCGATTTTAATTGATTTTCTTTGCACCAATTGTTAATTTTCTGAAGCAGTTTGTCTCTAGTGCTGCTCTCGAGTTTGCTGACACCACTACGAACTGCTAAAAACCACCACACCCTTTTACCCTGTCGAAGAGTCGGCCAACTTCCTCCCACACACATCTCGCTTAATGTCGAAAAATTCGAGAAATTACAGGCAACACAGAGGCTACCGACAATAATTCTTCCCACGCGCCGTTCGTGAGTGGAACAAGTAAGGAAAGAGCTCAGTTAGTGGTACGACAAGTACCGTCCACAACATACCACTAAGCGGGTTGCGGAATATGAAACAGATGTAATGCTGTCTGACAATCTCGTAAGGATGTGTTCTTTATTTATTAAAATTTACCAACCATATCTATTAATTGTTATACAATATATCACCAGAAGGTGACAAAGATATTCACGAGAGAAAATTACCTGATTCTACTGTTTATCAGTGACACTGGTTACACTTCCTCTAAGATTAAAATGCGAGGATTTCTCTGAAACGTTTCATTTTAGCGTTGAGAACCTACGAATAATGCTACACATAAAATATTTTTTATCTAAGCTGTAAATTTTGCTGCGTGGCGATTTAGATTACTTTCTTATCTAATGATTACCATTTACCTCGTAAGCACAAGGAAAATACATTCACATCCTTCAATAACTACTCAACGAAGACGATACGGCGCAAAACGCTTCTGCATCTTGAAGTGGATAGACTGGCCACGACTGGTCTCAGTATCAGCTACAGTAACTACAGAAATGAGTTAGCAGATAAACATCAATCCTCATTCACTACCAACGAAAATAAACATTATGACGTTTTTAGGGCACCGTGCCCCAATTCGTAAAAACAGAAATGCAGGATCTGTTTGTTGTGCGTATGTCCGACTGCTCAGACCCCTTTCCCTCAGTAGCAGAGAGACATACAAAGTTGAAATTTACATCACCTATTACAGTCTATGAGCTCTTGGTGGTGTACAAAAGTTTAGCTTCAAAGTGTATGCAATCAGAAGGTACGGCCATTTATGTCACATATTTTGATATTAACAAACTCACTCATTAAAACCTATAGGGTAATGCCCGTCAGCCTAGATTCATGAAATGTGACAAGAAGCCAGGTTTCATAGAGCAAATAAAGAAAAAAAGTCAGTAATTTGTAAATTTTTTGTTGTAGGACAAGGAAAAATATTTTTCATTTGTTAACCGAATCCAAATTTAAAAGATTCTCGAATGTCTTGGAATTCCCTGGACCGATATCTTGCCAGTATCGATGTCGATAACAGGCAAAAATCGCCGATATTCTCAACCCCCGGCATTGATGAGCTGTACATACGCGTAATTTTGTACGAAAGCATCTGAGCGTGAATCCTACTCGCATCTGGGAATTTTTTAAAAATGTGTTGCGTTAATTATAATTATCGGTTGTTACTTTTTCAGTTTTCTTCTTTATTGTACTTTTTTTATTATTAAACGTCGAAAATGTGTGTTTTAGTCTTTTATTGACCAATACTATACGGATATTTTAGTCCGCGGCTCGTGGTCGTGCGGTAGTGTTCTCGATTCCCGCGCCCGGGTTACCGGGTTCGATTCTCGGCGGGGTCAGGGATTTTCTCTGCCTCGTGATGACTGGGTGTAATGTGATGTTCTTAGGTTAGTTAGGTTTAAGTAGTTCTAAGTTCTAGGGGACTGATGACCGTAGATGTTAAGTCCCATAGTGCTCAGAGCCATTTTTTGAACCAGATATTTTAGGAATCATTGAAGAGAATAAATTGCAAGGAAAGACTGCTGAAAGAACACGTCTTTCAAGGATATAGCGTTGAAGATGGTCGAGGCTCTCCCCCATGGTGAGATTCTAATTTCTGGACGCTCATCAATCAGTGTTGGCTCTGGAACACTGCAGCAAGGACCATCTGATTCTGTTCTCCAGTGCTTTCCCTAGTCACCTCTATCTCGTATGTAATTTTCTCGGTGTTCGGACCACGTCAAAACTAACTCTTGCTGTCTTTGTCGGTAGATGACTGTCTGCTGGGACCAACACCTGCCTCTTCTATAATGGCGTTGAAGCTTGCCATTTTTCGTGTGACGTCACTTGGTGTTCTAACTTCTGACCGGCTGTCGTCACCTGGAGGCAGGATTGGCATGCGAAAATGCAGGAAATTATCAGTGAGGTGGTGAAGCATCCCCGCCATTCCCACCTTACCACCACTACCACCACCACTACCACTGCAGCACCGCGACTGAGGGGCGAAAGGGGAACGGAGACCACACCCAGTATCATCTATTTCCTTAATGATTAAATTTATTATATCCACGAAGACGCGCCGTATCAAGTGCTGGTACCCTTGGACAACTGAGATATTAACCCTCGTCGCTGTTAAAATTATTGTTGCAGGTGGAAATTAGCACCACTAAGACTATCTCCTTTATGTGGTTTCATAATGTCAATTTATTTAATTTTTTTTCTTGTCGACTCGTTGCAGTACGTTTTCATTTCTTAGTGGACCAAACCATCTGACCCGCAGAATTCTTCTGTAGCACCACATTTCAAAGACTTCTAATTGTTTCATATATGTCTTCCTGCCTGTCCACGTTTCGCTGCCATATAATGCTATGATGCAAATACAGCTTTTCATTAATTATTTTCTGGTCTCAAGGTTTATGTTAGGAGCTTTTTATTTACATAAAGAGGCCATTTGAGGTATCTTCCTTTTTTATGTATTCTCGTTCCTAAATAGCATTATTCATCTACTTCTTCCAGAATGTCTGCTCAAGCTCGACACTCTACCGTCCAACGTTTCCATTTCCTGGGCACACAATCACCTTAGTTTCGTTTTTGTTCATTCTCATGTTATAACCGTCCGATAGCATAGAGTTCATTTCATGAAGTACCGACTCGGTTTCTGTAATCTGTCGGTGATTACTTCTGTGAACCCTGTCATGTTGATATTCTGCCCGTGAAACACGAGTACCCTACGGGCGCAGTCCTTTACTTTCATGATTGGCTCTCCAGTATACAAATTAAATGTCAGGTGATAATGGACAACCTTGCCCTCCTTGTTTCCTAACTTTTCCCTCTTGTATCAGTCGGCAACTGCTGACTACTCCAGTCTGTTTCACATGAAGAGAAACAAAGCCAACCTTCTAGCCCTACAGCTGATTCTACATCGTCTAATAAATTATTCGATTTAACGCTGCTAAAAGCTTTCCAGCAAAATGTGTTTCCTTGTTTCTCTTTAGTTCACCCTCTCCCCTATAATTCTTATGCAGTGTGCTATGATCTTTAACTGGCTTCATTTCTTCTGGACAACCACAGTGTCTGTCCAAGTATTACATCCCCGTTCTCAAATTTTTCCGTTTAGCCGTTTAGTTTCATCATCTCGAAACATTGTGCTTCTTTTTCTGTGGTCCATAACGTATTTTTTATGAGCTGCATCTTCCTTTTTGTAGCTGCTTACGAAATCATTCCTTATTCATTCTTTTTTCGCTTTGCTACACTTACAGAAAAATTATGCAGAGTCGCCTGGTTGCGGGTCACTTTCATTGTTTCTATGTCTTCGTCTTTTCTTCATTAATTCTAGTGTCTTCTACGTTATGCATGGATGCTTCTTTTCAGCCTTTTGCACTACTAGCACCTTTTTTGCTGCACTTATTACACCTCTTTCCATGTTATTAGATCGCCTTCCATATTTATTTTGTTGCAGATGCTTCTAGGGCAATCCGAGATAAAGTTTGTTCAAACTGTCTGAGTGTCGACGTGTCAGTTACTTTCATTGTAACTTATTGAATTTCAGCTTACTTTTTATTAGTTCATAATGTCATGGTCACTATCAACATCTGAACCTTGATAGCATTTGCGGTCATTTAGTTGACAGTTGAATATTTGTTTCACCAAAAGATACACAATGCCTATACAATTTCTTCTGTCAGCCCTTGGCATCTTCCATGTATACTTTCTTCTCAAAGGATTCTCGAATGTCTTCGCGACGACTAAAGCATACCCTGGACAGAATTTTATTAATATTTCTCTCTTCTCTGTTTGTTCGGCGAGACCAAACTGTGTCCTTACTTTCCTTTCTTGGCCTCATAAGCGGTTGAATTTCAGTCTCCCATTATGTTTAAATTCTAATTCTATTTCCCAAATTTCATGACTTCATTAATGTTTTAACAAACCTTAAGAGTTTTTCAGTTTTACTGCCATTCGCACACACGGTTGGCATGTATGTTTCTATGATTACCATGTCCTGAATATCCATTGAGTTTCAGAAAGTTCTGTCACTGCGGATAAGCCCTTATTGCCAGCTTCCATGTTATTGCTTGCTCCTACTATTTCTCTAACATTAAATAGCCCGGTATCAATAATCCTCCTCCTCCTCCTCGCGTCTCACTGATCCTGTCTCTCAGCTTCCTTTCCACTTCCACTTTTCGATTTTCTGGTTCCTCACACGATCTTAATGTTATAAATTGCGTGTACGTACACCATATTCTAATCATCTTCTTTTGACGTTGGTAGCCTGCTTTAATATTATGGCGAAATATCGAAATATAGCAACTCAATCTTCGTAAATTTTAACCAATTCAGTACAGTTCTTTAGCTATTCATTTGCGACACTTCGGCCTTTTCTTACAAAAATAATCACGCTTCCTCTTTGGGCGTGATCAGATTACTCCTTTCATGTTTCTCAGCAACAAATCTATCCAAACTATCAAACTGACTAAGATGAAAAAGGGTTTCTTATCTGCTATTTGTTGCCTTACTGATGCACCGAACGATTTTTTATTTTTCTGTTACTTTTCATTCCCCTTTCGCTATTGACTGGTAGGTAGCATCCTAGCACCTGCTTCTCAGCCATACAAGCTTTTTATCCAAGAAAATAGAAAATAAAAATAATAAAATCTGTTAATTTTATAATTAATTAAAATGGATGGCGTTCATGTGGTTATGAAAGGTTGCTATGAAGTTGGCATTGATACAGTTGTCAGGCTGAAGCCGTTGTGATTTTACTGGAGACAGTCTTCCGGAGCTCGATCAGCACCTCTGAGTAAAATCGTGGACAGGATGGGGATTAGGGAACGGAAAATGGAGGTGAGGTACAGGTGGGGTGCTAGTGTGGCAGTGAGGTCAGAAAGCAAAATTTGCTAGTGACTGTTGCCAGGGTTGGGTAGTGGAGTGGTTCTTCTTATGGTGGGGGGAGGTGAGAAATGATAGGAGGTGTTAAGCAAGGTAGTGTGGGGCTGGGTGTCTGGGCACAAAAAGTGAAGTAAGAATGCTCTAGGTGCATATGATGGTGATATTAAGGTGAAATATGGAATAGGTAGTTAGTCTGATTTGTTAGAGGTTGTGTGTTGGCTCAAAGAGATAGATAGTCAGCAGAACTGTGATTATACATGAACGTTTTGTAAGGTAACGGTTAGTTCAGGTTGCTGGCTGCAGGCTTAGCGATATATATGTATACGGTAGGATAAGATACGAGTGTTGCAAAGGAACAAGCATTGGGGAACTTGAGGAATCGTTGTAATCGGGCATAAGATATGAAAGTTTCATCGCAGAGTTCACAGTGGTAAATGCAAGCGCCATTGCTAATGAGGTTATCGATAACTGCAGAGCTCGAACAGAAAGGTTTAGGTGTTCGTTTTTCCCGCTCGCTGTTCGGGAGTGGAATAGTAGAGAGATAGTATGATTGTGGTTCGATGAACCCTCTGCCAAGCACTTAAATGTGAATTGCAGAGTAGTCATGTAGATGTAGATGTAGATGTAGATGAACTTTGACAACATGAGAAATAGATATATGGGGGCAGAGTTGTTAATGATGTGAGAGATTGTACGGATCTGAAAATCATGGTTGGTGTTTTGTTAACGCTCAATCTCACCTGCTCCGATCTTACGATGTCGGCGGGCTCTGAGATGTTTCAGGTTGTTTGGGGGGGGGGGGGGGGGGAGAGGAGGGGGAAGGAGACTGAGAACAAGAATACAAGGGGACCAGCAGGAGGGAGTAGAAGTAAGAGATTGAGGACATTATTATGGCATATACTTTATGAGTTGTCAGTTGGGATATGTTCAGGTTACGCAAGTTAAAGCATTTTTGGTTTTAGAAATTTTTGAGTCAGATAAGGTTATAACAAAATACTAACAGGGGCACAGGTTTTGTCGGTTATGGGAGCGGATTTCCAGAGATTCAGTGATTTCATGAGTATATGGTTTTGCTGCAGTATGGATCTTTTAGGTCGTGTTTTTTGAGAAGTTACTTGGTCTGAGGTTCTGGAATACTTATGACGTAATATCTTACTCAGAGAATGGTGTGTTGGGTGAGCTAATGAAGCTGATAAATTTGGAGTGGGTGTAGCAAATGGTGGTGCAGCTGTGACTGCTGCGTGTAATCGTAGTGTTGATAGTGGAACTATTGAATAACTAGAAATATCAGGAAATGCAAAAGTAACAGCAGCTGAATTTGATTGATGTGAAGATCTCAGGTGGTGGGGCAGTTGAAAAGGTAGGGAGAAAGTGATGGGAAATGAATGTGGGCCCAAAGACATATACTATGTGATCAAAAGTATCCGGAAACCCCTAAAAATATTCGTTTTTTATATTCGATGCATTGTGTCAGATTCTCCATAACAGTGACCTCAGTAGTCATTAGACATCGTGAGAGCACAGATTGGGCGCTCCGCGGAACTCACGGACTTAAAACGTGGTCAGATGATTGGGTGTCACTTGTCATACGTATGTACGCGAGATTTCTACACTCCTAAACATCCCTAGAACCAGTGTTTCTGATGTGACAGTGAAGTGGAAACGTGAAGGGACACGTCAACACAAAAGCATACAGGCCGACTTCGGCTCTTGACTGACAGAGACCGCCGACAGTTGAAGAGGGTCGTAATGTGTAACAGGCAAACATCTATCTAGACCATTACATAGGGATTCCAAATTGAATCAGGTTCCACTGCAAGTATAAGGAAGGGCGGGAGGTGAGAAAACTTGGATTTCATGTTCGTGCGGCTGCTCATAAGCCACACATCACGCCGGTAAATGCCAAACGACGCCTCGCTTGGTGTAAGGAGCGTAAACATCGGACGATTGAACAGTGGAAAAACGTTGTGTGGAGTGACGAAGCACCGTACACATTGTGGCGATTCGACGGCGCGGTGTGGGTATGGCGAATGTCCGGTGATCGTCATCTGCCAGCGTGTGTAGTGGCTACAGTAAATTTCTGAGGCGGTGGTGTTATGGTGTGGTCGTGTTTTTCATGTAGGTGGCTTGCACCCGTGGATAGTTTGCGTGACACTATCACGCACAGGCCTACATTGATGTTTTAAAGACCTTCTTGCTTCCCACTGTTGAAGAGCAATTTGGGGATGGTGATTGCATCTTTCAACACCATCGAACACCTATTCATATGCACGGCCTGTGACGGAGTGGTTACACGGAAATAACACCCCTATAATGGACTGGCCTACACAGAGTTGTGACCTGAATCCTATAGATCATTTTTGGGATGTTTTGGAACGACGACTTTGTGACAGGCCTCACCGACCGACATTGATACCTCTCCTCAGTGCAGCACTCCGTGAAGAATGGACTGTCATTCCCCAAGAAACTTTCCAGCACCTGATTGAAAGGATGCCTGGGGAGCGTGGAAGCTGTCATCAAGGCTAAGGATGGGCCAGCACCATACCTAATTCCAGCATTAGGGATGGAGTGCGCCACGAACTTGTATGTCATTTTCAGCCAGGTGTCCGGATACTTTTGATCACATAGTGTATGTGGTTGTGTGGGTGACGTAATTGTGGGTGTAGATATGTCACAGTGGCTGTAAGAAGATCCAATGCTGTTCGTTATATAAGATGAATGTAGACAACGTTTTATGAGCAGATGATAAGTAGTAGGCCACGGTATCAGATAATGCTGCAGGCGATGATAGCAGTGGAACACGCAAAATGAAGTAATGGTGGGAGAACATGTGACACCGGTAGCGGTGTCGGCGGCGGCGACTGACACGATGACAGGCAACGGAAGAGCGGTGACAGGCAATGATGGAGACGTCAGCGGCTGAGGTGATCACGAGCCTACGGTTCCAGCAGCGACATCAATGCTGCACGGCGGCGTGGCAACTTTATTCAGTCACGGAAATAACGTTGAGAGTTGGCCAGGATAGTCTTCCAATCAATGAATGAAGAAGTCCAATTCACGGATGTAAACAAGTATTCTCTGCCATCTTTTAATTTCATCACATTTGTAGCCTTTGGCAGTTACCGGATAGTTGTGAGTTTAATGGCTTCTTGAAGTGTCTTGATAACGTGTACACATTTATCGAGTTGGATGGACACACATTTCTGTTTCTGTATAGTTAAGACTGTACTTAATAAATGTCTCTTCGCTCGCTTCACTTACTCCATTATGCTTAACCACACGTCAGATTTAGTCCCCTGTATTGCAAATTTAGTGAACACACTCAATATGGAACAAATTTTAATAAACGTAGTTATTACGCATGATGTGCGAAAAACACTCCACGCCAGATACTTCTGACTATAAAGTGATATGGCACTATTCCATCGTTACTTATATGATGAGCTACTGTCTGCTATAACAAAACTCCATCTCGATAACTTAACCTCCTGCTGCAACCTCTGGTACCTTAAAATCAATTCTGTCAGAACCCAGGGATGATGATAGGACGATTTTACCTAGAATCCGTCTTCCTGATTTCCATCTCACAGTTTATAAACATCCCACCCATTTTAACAACAAAGTAAAATGTCTTGAACTGACATTCGACCACAAATTAACACATCATCCCCTCTCCCCCAACTACTAACCATCCAACAAAAAGCCCATAATAGACTAAAATCTCTAAAACTATTAACCTGCTGTACAGGACGTTACACCCTTTCACAATTTTCTACAACCCACCGTCACCTTAGGCAACGTAGCCCGGATCTCTGTGTCCCACAAAATTTTACCATCCCTAACGATTCCTAGACCACCACCAGCAGTTAACTCGTCTGGCAAGATTGAGAAGTAACACGGTAAACGTAGATGCTGAGATGGAAGGAAACAGGAAGAGATGAGAAAACTCGAAGAGTTATGAAGGTGTGACAGAAATACTGGTTCTCTGTTGGATTGGAAGAAGAAATCCGAGACATGCCAATAGGGAGACTACGCCCGTAGTAACAGGGTAAGTGTTTATATGGTATCAAATACGGCGTGGATTTGCGTTCTAGGGAGGTTTATGGGATAAACAGAGAAAGATTTACAACTATAAATGGTCCTAACAAGATCCTGAGCGTAAGTTATAAAAAGTATTTAATGAGGGAAGAGAAGAAGTGAGCAGTGACCTACATCTACATCTACATGATTACTCTGCGATTCACATTTAATTGCCTAGCATAGGGTTTATTGAACCATCTTGAAGTTACTTCTCTACTGTTCCACTCTAGAATAGCGCGTGGGAAAAACGAACAATTAAATCATTCCGTGCGAGCTCCGATTTCTCTTGAAGAGAAAACGGATCTTCTGAAAATCATATTACCCATCTGGCCAAGCTGACTATAACGTCACACATGATCAAATAACTTTATGTTGCCTAAACATTTTATGTGACCATTCATGTCCAGCGAGTCGTCTGGATTCTAGTTATTTGTCCCTTTTTCGTTTCAGTTCTACAGACTCAGCGAGACACTAGTTTCTGCCCCTTTTTGCGTAAGTATATTTTCGGAAACTTTTATTCTGTAGTAAAGATGGCCGTGTTTTCTATTTGCTATATTAAGATTTATGATTCTTCTGGAGTTTGATCTAGAACATGGCCGGGGCAATAATCAGCCACGATATTCTTCAAGGAGCCATAAATGCGACTATTTGAACATAGTACAGGATTATTCAGAATGATCTATACATATTCAAGTGACTGCAAAATTGCTTGTATTAAGGTCAGGTATTACATGATAGTGTGTAGAAATAGAAACTCAAGAATTTTTGTTTGTTTGTGCGACTTCCATCAGCATGGCAGCCAGACCAATTTTGCGTAATGGAATTCTGCAGGAGTGAGTCCACCACTACAGTGCATCAGAAACTCTAGACGTCATTTAACAAGGCTCGACCTCTTAGGTAATCCATTTACGAGTAGGTATAGAAATTAGGAAAACAGGAAGTCTTTTTAAAGACAAATGTTAAGCCTGTCGATCGGTATCTAAGGCACAGTTTGAGAGGATCAAGAAAACGTTCCTCTAAAGTCTCGTAGCAATTCCACAGCCAGATGTTTGGATAGTGTCTGCAAATGAAACAGTATGATTCAGCTGCTCCAAGTCAACATTTGCAGAAACAGGTTTGCTTTGTCATGCAGTTACGGATTCATTCTCGCAAAATGCTTGCTCCTTTTGTCTAGCAGCCCTGTAGCTGGAGATCACTTTAACAAAGAATTCAAAAAAATGTTGAGTCGTATAGTACCTCACCTAAATGAAAACATTTTTTACAGTCACTGGAAAGTGTCTAGATTATTTTGAATAAACCTGTATTCGTGGAAACAACAGAAAAGTAAACCGACAAGTAAATTAGATAAAGAGGCAGTAGAGTCATATCTCGAAGAATATGAAACTTTTAAGCCTGGGTAAGAGAACGTAGAACTGTGGCTCAAGCTTAGAATAAGAACTGGCGAGAACTGGACAAATATTACCTACTACAGCAGTTCTTGATGTGAGGGATCCTCCACGGTATACAGTCTCTGTAAAGAAACTTTAAAAGAAACTGCGACCACTGCACCATGGGAGTGAACCAAAGAATAGGGAAATAGAGACATGCTAAAGAAGCGCTTTGCTATCTCAACGTGTGAAGCTTCCAGTAACGAGCAGAATGTTATCGAATGATCTCTTACAAAATCCAAAGGAATTGTAATAACTTGTAAAGACTAATACCAAGCTTAGTATCCAGGCACTTGTGCATGACAAGCTAGTGAAACTAATGATAGGTAAAAGTAGAATTGCTGAACCATTTTAAATGTTACATACAAAAGAAAATATAGGCGGATTGCCTCATTTTAATTCTCGCGCAATTGAAAAGGTGAGTGAGACAGGTATTGATGACAGTGGCGTTGAGGAATGGACGCAAAGAAATCCTTATCAGATTCTATACAGGGGCCGAGTCTAGACCCTCTCCGAGCTATATAATACTGTAGCTCCCTCGAACAAAAAACCTCGTCCAATTGTTAGAAGAATGCACAGGTCACACGAAGGAGAAGTGATTCACAAAACTGCAGTCCACCATCTTTAATATCAATCTGCTGTGGAACCTCCAAATACAGAAGACAATTTACATGCACGCAGAATTACAGACACACACACGCACACACTCACACGGATACGACCGACTGCACCCAAATGTAGAAAATATGTACGTTTCAGTTTCGAAGAATGAAAGCAATAAGAGCTGCTGCGATTTCGTGAGATTTGCTCGAATAAAAATGTCTATAAATGTTTCGAAAATGAAGCTGGAAGAACATTTATAAGTCTGGTCGAAGATATTTGGACTTCTAAGCAACGTACAATGTCGCTGAGAATGTCTGCCAATATTTGTACAGCCTCAAATCTAATGACGATATTCCTTTTTCTTCGTGATCTCAATTCCCGACTTCTAGATCCGGCGAAAGCGACGGAGGTTGTTTCTATCAAGGTTACAGGACCACGTCCCGCTCGTCTTGTACCGTTATGTCGAGCAGACCAGAGCATCACGCCCTGCAGCTGTCTGGGAGCTAATTTTAGGGAAAGTTACTGATTACAGCCGGGAACGGTAGAACTAGAACCTGCTCAGGGAGCAGCATTTTCATAATTTTTTATTTTTATTTTTGCATCCAGTCTGAAAATGGGCTAACTCAAACAAGACTAAACATCAGGGCTACGTTTCCCATGTAGCCGTTAGCCTGGGTTGAGGTAGCAGGCAGTCACATCTCTCATTTGTTCGTCACTGCAGGAAGCTTTCCTTGGAGTTTTATTTGCATACCCAGCAGGGTCGCCTCAGCAGTTCAATTTATTACTAGTTACCTTCTCGCAAGCGAAGCATTCATCCAGTGGGTCGTCGATTTCGCTGATCTTCGGCACGATTTTGGTACATACTGAGATGTGACCAATATTGTTCCAGTACGTTCAAAAAATCGAGGTTGGGTTGTACGGGGCTACTGAGTACCACACGAAAGCGCAATCCGTCTAGCAGAGACTTTATCACCACTGGCCAAAGCCAGGTTTTCCTAGGACCAAGAATTTTGAGCCCCGCCAGTATGACAAGATGATTTGGGTCAGAAGTGAGGCACAATTTAAATACATCGCGATTTTGTGTTTTTGCCAGAATATGAAAGTGCAAGCTCATTAACGATACAGTCCACAGGTGCTGTCTGAGTAGAGTGTTGAAACAAAAGATTTGTTACTTTAGCAAAGCGCCACCGTAGTGTGCAGTATTGATGGACTGCTTGCTTTTCTCCCACCTAAACATGTGAAGGACGGAGAGGGTCAGGATTATTAGCTCCAGGTTTTGCGAAGTGCGGAAAAACAGTCAGAAATGGATTTCTAAACCGGGACAATGAGGGTGTATCGAACACCTTGATTAACAACCACTTAATCGAAGACGAAGAGGGTTCAACGCTTATTTCAGATTTAGTCGTCAGTTTGGATCGCTTTTGAGCTATGTGGAATAGGACGTGAGATCAGCAGGTTACAACTCGGTCAAATCTCCAGTAACACCGGCTGGAACACAGATTGTTACCCTAATATAGGCAGAATAAAATTACGTAAAGTTCACTGCATAAAAGCAGTTTTATCATGGTTATTAATAACTTTTCATTATTTGTGAGAAATTCTTTGAAAAGTAAGTGTTTTACAAGACTGTAAGAGACAACAAAAAACTATGTTACATACAACCAAAAAGGAATTTTCATACCTCTCAATGAGGTTTATATAAAAAATAAAGTGTGAAACTTTACGTAAAACGTTATCCTGTTCTGTTTAAGAGGGCGTGCTCGAAAGTAATGCCTCAGAATTTTGTACTTGAAAACTGTTGAAGCTTTTTAAATAAAACAAACGTTATTAACTTTGTACACATTTATTCTTGTTTCCCGCTATAGTCACTCTGACGACGAACACATTTTTTTCCGAACCGGAGACCAGTTTGTTGATAGTGTCACTGTAGAACGTTTGATGTTGTTGACGGGGCCACAAATTCACCTCCACTTGCACTATCAAAGTGAAGTCCTCAAAGGTGTTCTTTAAGTTTTGGGAACAAATAAAAATGGTTGGGTGGCAGGTCATGACTGTATGGAGGATGATCGACGACAGTGAACGCGGACTGCTTCAGACGTCGCTGAAGTCGTACGTAGTCTGACATTGCTATTCTGACGGAAAAGGTGCCCCATATGTGGAAGAACTCGTCCAATTCGGAATTCGATTACAGCACACTGTTTCTCACGCACAAACATAGGTACATCACATGCCGCCATGTTACACGCTGCAGTTCAGAGCGGTAGAGGGTTGCAAATACGCAGACGTGTACAAGGTTTGAAGAAAGAAAGGAAGCTCACGGGAAGAGAAGGAAAGAAATACACTACTGGCCATTAAAATTGCTACACCAAGAAGAAATGCAGCTGATAAACGGGTATTCATTGGACAAATATATTATACTAGAACTGACATGTGATTACATTTTCACGCAATTTGGGTGCATAGATCCTGAGAAATCAGTACCCAAAAATAATTCAAATGGCTCTGAGCACTATGGGACTTAACCTCTATGGTCATCACTCCCCTAGAACTTAGAACTACTTAAACCTAACTAACCTAGGCACATCACACAACAACCAGTCATCACGAGGCAGAGAAAATTCCTGACCCCGCCGGGAACCGAACCCGGCCGTGGGAAGCGAGAACGCTACCGCACGTCCACGAGCTATGGACGTCATTACCCAGAACAACCACCTCTGCCCGTAATAACGCCCTTGATACGCCTGGGCATTGAGTCAAGCAGAGCTTGGATGGAGTGTACCGGTACAGCTGCCAATGCAGCTACAACACGATACCGCTGTTCATCGAGAGTAGTGACTAGCGTACTGTGACGGGCCAGTTGCTCGGCCGCCATTGACCAGACGTTTTCAGTTGGTGAGAGATCTATATCTACATCTACATCTACGTGACTACTCTGCAATTCACATTTAAGTGCTTGACAGAGGGTTCATCGAACCACAATCATACTACCTCTCTACTATTCCACTCCCGAACAGCGAGCGGGAAAAACGAACACCTAAACCTTTCTGTTCGAGCTCTGATTTCTCTTATTTTATTTTGATGATCATTTCTACCTATGTAGGTTGGGCTCAACAAAATATTTTCGCATTCGGAAGAGAAAGTTGGTGACTGAAATTTCGTAAAAAGGTCTCGCCGCGACGAAAAACGTCTATGCTGTAATGACTTCCATCCCAACTCGTGTATCATATCTGCCACACTCTCTCCCCTATAACGCGATAATACAAAACGAGCTGCCCTTCTTTGCACCCTCTCGATGTCCTCCGTCAATCCCACCTGGTAAGGATCCCACACCGCGCAGCAATATTCTAACAGAGGACGAACGAGTGTAGTGTAAGCTGTCTCTTTAGTGGACTTGTTGCATCTTCTAAGTGTCCTGCCAATGAAACGCAACCTTTGGCTCGCCTTCCCGACAATATTATCTATGTGGTCCTTCCAACTGAAGTTGTTCGTAATTTTAACACCCAGGTACTTAGTTGAATTGACAGCCTTGAGAATTGTACTATTTATCGAGTAATCGAATTCCAACGGATTTCTTTTCGAACTCATGTGGATCATCTCACACTTTTCGTTATTTAGCGTCAACTGCCACCTGACACACCATACAGCAATCTTTTCTAAATCGCTTTGCAGCTGATACTGGTCTTCGGATGACCTTACTAGACGGTAAATTACAGCATCATCTGCGAACAACCTAAGAGAACTGCTCAGATTGTCACCCAGGTCATTTATATAGATCAGGAACAGTAGAGGTCCCAGGACGCTTCCCTGGGGAACACCTGATATCACTTCAGTTTTACTCGATGATTTGCCGTCTATTACTACGAAACTGCGACCTTCCTGACAGGAAATCACGAATCCAGTCGCACAACTGAGACGATACCCCATAGCTCCGCAGCTTGATTAGAAGTCGCTTGTGAGGAACGGTGTCAAAAGCTTTCCGGAAATCTAGAAATACGGAATCAACTTGAGATCCCCTGTCGATAGCGGCCATTACTTCGTGCGAATAAAGAGCTAGCTGCGTTGCACAAGAGCGATGTTTTCTGAAGCCATGCTGATTACGTGTCAATAGATCGTTCCCTTCGAGGTGATTCATAATGTTTGAATACAGTATATGCTCCAAAACCCTACTGCAAACCGACGTCAATGATATAGGTCTATAGTTAAATGGATTACTCCTACTACCCTTCTTGAACACTGGTGCGACCTGCGCAATTTTCCAATCTGTAGGTACAGATCTATCGGTGAGCGAGCGGTTGTATATGAGTGCTAAGTAGGGAGCTATAGTATCAGCGTAATCTGAAAGGAACCTAATCGGTATACAATCTGGACCTGAAGACTTGCCCGTATCAAGCGATTTGAGTTGCTTCGCAACCCCTAAGGTATCTACTTCTAAGAAACTCATGCTAGCAGATGTTCGTGTTTCAAATTCTGGAATATTCCATTCGTCTTCCCTGGTGAAGGAATTTCGGAAAACTGCGTTCAATAACTCCGCTTTAGCGGCACAGTCGTCGATAACAGTACCATCGGCACTGCGCAGCGAAGGTATTGACTGCGTCTTGCCGCTTGTGTACTTTACATACGACCAGAATTTCTTCGGATTTTCTACCAAATTTCGAGACAATGTTTCGTTGTGGAACCTATTAAAGGCATCTCGCATCGAAGTACGTGCCAAATTTCGCGCGTCTGTAAATTTTAGCCCATCTTCAGGATTTCGCGTTCTTCTGAACTTCGCATGCTTTTTCCGTTGCCTCTGCAACAGCGTTCGGACCTTTTTTGTGTACCACGGGGGATCCGTTCCATCTCTTACCAATTTATGAGGTATGAATATCTCAATTGCTGTTGCTACTATATCTTTGAATTTGAGCCACATCTCGTCTACATTCGCATAGTCAGTTCGGAAGGAATGGAAATTGTCTTTTAGGAAGGCTTCTAGTGGCACTTTATCCGCTTTTTTAAATAAAATTATTTTGCGTTTGTTTCTGATGGATTTGGAAGAAATGGTATTGAGCCTAGCTACAATGACCTTGTGATCACTAATCCCGGTATCAGTCATGATGCTCTCTATCAGCTCTGGATTGTTTGTGGCCAAGAGGTCAAGTGTGTTTTCGCAACCATTTACAATTCGCGTGGGTTCGTGGACTAACTGCTCTAAATAATTTTCGGAGAATGCATTTAGGACAATCTCGGAAGACGTTTTCTGCCTACCACCGGTTTTGAACAAGTATTTTTGCCAACATACCGAGGGTAGGTTGAAGTCCCCACCAACTATAACCGTATGAGTGGGGTATTTATTTGTTACGAGACTCAAACTTTCTCTGAACTGTTCCGCAACTGTATCATCGGAGTCTGGGGGTCGGTAGAAGGAGCCAATTATTAACTTAATTCGGCTGTTAAGTATAACCTCCACCCACACCTCCACTACTTCGACTTCACTACAAGATAAACCACTACTGACAGACACCAACATTCCACCACCAATTCTGCCTAATCTATCTTCCCTGAACACCGTCTGAGACTTCGTAAAAATTTCTGCAGAACTTATTTCAGGCTTTAGCCAGCTTTCTGTACCTATAACGATATCAGCTTCTGTGCTTTCTATTAGCGCTTGAAGCTCAGGGACTTTTCCAGCGCAACTACAACAGTTTACAACTATAATTCCGACTGTTCCTTGATCCAAGCACGTCCTGTAATTGCCAAGCACCCTTTGACATTGCAGCCCATCCCGCACTTTCCCGAGGCCTTCTAACCTAAAAAAACCGCCCAGTCCATGCCACACAGCCTCCGCTACCCGTGTAGCCGCCAGCTGAGTGTAGTGAACTCCTGACCTATTCAGCGGAACCCGAAACCCCACCACCCTATGGCGCAAGTCAAGGAATCTGCAGCCAATACGGTCGCAAAACCGTCTGAGCCTCTGATTCAGACCCTCCACCCGGCTCTGCACCAAAGGTCCGCAGTCGGTTCTGTCAACGATGATGCAGATGGTGAGCTCTGCCTTCATCTCGTAAGCAAGACCGGCAGCCTTCACCAAATCAGATAGCCGCTGGAATCCAGAGAGAATTTCCTCAGATCCAAAGCGACACACGTCATTAGTGCCGACATGTGCCACCACCTGCAGCTGGCTGCACCCTGTGCTCTTCATGGCATCCGGAAGGACCCTTTCCACATCAGGAATGACTCCTCCCGGAATGCACACGGAGTGAACACTGGATTTCTTCCCCTCCTTAGCCGCCATATCCCTAAGGGGCCCCATTACGCGCCTAACATTGGAGCTCCCAACTACCAATAAGCCCACCCTCTGCGATTGCCCGGACCTTGAAGGCTGAGAATGATCCTCTGAAACAGGGCAGGCAGCTGCATCTGGCTCAGCCAGAGACAGTGCCTGAAACCGGTTTGTCAGACGCACCGGGGAGGCTTTCTGATCAGCCTCCGGGGACGCCTTTCGCTGCCTGCCACGCCTTGGAACGACCTCCCAATCAACCACAGGCGAGGGCTCAGCCCCACTGCGGGCAGCAACCGGGGCAACCACAGCGGCAGACCGATCTGGGGACAGACGGGATGAGGTTGACATCCCCGTGATACCCGAGTCCGGCTCCCCACAGTGGTGCCCATTGGCAACAGCCTCAAGCTGCGCGACCGAAGTCAGCGCCGATTGCAGCTGTGAGCGAAGGGATGCCAAGTCAGCCCTCATCCGAACACAGCAATCGCAGTCCCTGTCCATTCTAATTGATGTTTAACAACAGTTACTGAAACACGAGTCCGTGCCTAGATAACACAAGCGGAACACACAAAGAATGTATCAAGTAACCTGTACAAATGCCTAACGACTGCGCTACAATCTGCTGAATTTACGATTACAGTAACTAAAACTCGAAATTGCACCTCCTATACGAAACTCACACGCAATTTAAATAAGAATCTACGAAGTAAACACTAAAGCGCGATGCTACAACTGTCAAATACTATAATACGCCCGAAATATATGAATTAAACAATGCAAGTACCCAAAAACACGCAAAGAAATTAATTAAACTATCTAACAAATAAGTAAGCTAGGGTTATACGACTTGCTGCAGCAGCTGATATCCAACGGCGGCAGGGAGCACACTAGGGAATGTGCTGGCCAGGACAGCAGTCGAACATTTTCTGTATCCAGAAAGGCCCGTACAGGACCTGCAACATGCGGTCGTGCATTGTTCTGCTGAAATGTAGGGTTTCCCTTGGATCGAATGAAGGGTAGAGCCACGGGTCGTAACACTTCTGAAAAGTGAAGTCCACTGTTCAAAGTGCCGTCAATGCGAACAAGAGGTGACCGAGACGTGTAACCAATGGCACCCCATACCATCACGCCTGGTGATACGCCAGTATGGCGACGACGATTATACGCTTCCAATGTGCGTTCACCACGACGTCAGCAAACACTGCCGCGACCATCATGATGCTGTAAACAGAACCTGGATTCATCCGATAAAATGACGTTTTGCCATTCGTTCGTGCACCCAGGTTCGACGTAGAGTACACCATCGCAGGCGCCCCTGTCTGTGATGCAGTGTCAAGGTTAACCGCAGCCATGGTCTCCGAGCTGATAGTCCATGCTGCTGCAAACGTCGTCGAACTGTTCGTGCAGATGGTTTTCGTCTTGAAAACGTCCGCATCTGTTGACTCAGGGATCGAGACGTGGCTGCACGATCCGTTACAGCCATGCGGATAAGATGCCTGTCATTTCGACTGCTAGTAATACGAGGCCGTTGGGATCCATCACGGCGTTCCGTATTACCCTCCTGAAGCGACCGATTCCATGTTCTGCTTACAGTCATTGGATCGCGACCAACGCGAGCAGCAATGTCGCGATACGATAAAGCGCAATCGCGAGAGGCTACAATCCGACCTTTATCAAAGTCGGAAACGTGATGGTACGCATTTCTCCTCCTTCCACGAGGCATCACAACAACGTTTCACCAGGCAACACCGGTCAATTGCTGTTTGTGTGCGAGAAATCGGTTGGAAACGTTCCTCATATCAGCACGTTGTAGGTGTCGCCTCCGGCGCCAACCTTGTGTGAATGGTCTGAAAAGCTAATCATCTGCATATAACAGCATCTTCGTCCTGTCGGTTAAATTTCACAACTGTAGCACGTCATCTTCGTGTTGTAGCAATTTTAATGGCCAGTAGTGTATGTCCAGAACGGGAGGCGCATGTCCACCTCCAAGTACTGTGAGTAGTGCTAATGGACTTACTGGTAAATAACAATATTATTAGCAATAATAACACGATAAGTGTCGCAAATACTCTGATCAGCCAGAATATTATCATCAATCTCCTAGTAGCATACACGTACATCTTTGTCACTGTTAACAGCGGCGACGCGTCGTGGCATGGAAGCAGTGAGGCCTTGGTAGGTCGCTGGAGGTAGCTGGCACCACATCTGTACACAGAACTCACCTAATTCGCGTAAATTCCGGGGAGGAGATCTGACGCCACCTTCAGTCACATACCAAATGTGTTCGATCGAGTTCAGATCTGGCGAGTCTGGGGCCCAGGACATCATCTGGAACTCGCCACTGTATTCCTCGAACCATTCCATCAGACACCTGGCCTTATGAAATTGCGCATTATCTTGGTGAAAAATGCCACTTCTGTCGGGAAACATGATCGTCATGAAGGGCTGTAAGTGGTTTACAACCAGAGTACGATACTCCTTGGTCATGATGGTGCCTTGTACCAGATGCATAGGACCCATGGATGCCCAAGTGAATATTCCTCAGGGCATAATGGGGCCGCCTCCAGCTTGTCTCCGACCTGTAGTACAGGTGTCAAGGAGCTGTTCCCTGAAAGACGACGGCTTCGTGCCCTCCCATTGGCATAATGAAGAAGATCTCGGGTTTCATCAGACCATGAAACGCTCTGCCACTTCGCCAACGTCCCGTGCCGATGGTCACGTGCCCATTTCAGTCGTAGTTGCCCTTGTTGCGGTGTTAACATTAGCACATGCGTGGGTCGTTGGCTGTGGAGGCCCATCGTCGCTCGTGTTTGGTGCACTGTGTGTTCAGACACACTTGTGCTCTGCCCAGCATTGGAGTCTGACGTTAGTTCCGCCAGGTTTCGCCGCCTGTCCTGTTTTATGGGCTGCCCACCCTGCGACGTCGACATCTGTAATGAGAGGTGGCCACCCAACCCGATGACGTCTGGACTTGCTTTCACCTGGTCTTAGCCACGTGTTGAAGACACTCACAGCACTCTTCGAACACCCGACAACTAGTGCAGTTTTCGAAATGCTCGTGCCGAACCTCCGGGGCATCACAATCTGCCATCGGCCAAACTCAGATAGATCTCGCGCCTTCCCCATTCTACACCCGGACAGCACGGTCACTGACACTACAAGCATCGTGAACGTGTCTGATTAGCAGTCATTCCTCACCAGGTGACGCTGCTATCGCCTGGACTGCTTTATATCGATAGTAGGTCGATGGTCATAGCGTTTTGGATGATCAGTGTATGACCCCTGCGTCTAATACCGCTTACTCGTATTTCCGAGCTGCTATGCTTGCCATCTATGAGTCTCCGTAGCAGCCTTCAGTCTCGGTGGTTTTGCCACAGTCAGTGCTAGTTGCAAGCTTCCTACGAGCGACAGCGGAACCACTGTGGCACTTGAAGTGTTTAGAGCTGAATCGTACATTTTTACTGCCTGCAGTGAATCGAGGAAACTTCCAGTTCAAATGGCTCTAAGCACTATGGGACTTAACATCTGAGGTCATCATTCCTCCAGACTTAGGACTACTTAAACCTAACTCACCTAAGGACATCACACACCTATTCCCGAGGCAGGATTCCAACCTGCAAACGTAGCAGCCGCGCGGTTCCGAACTGAAGCGCCTAGAACCTCTCGGCAACAACGGCTGGCAAAACTTCCAGGTAAGGGTTTACATACAGTAATTTCGTTTGCACCACTGGAAAGTATTTTAAACAAGGATTCCATATGTATTATTAACAGTGAAAAAGATATTTTTAAGAACTGTGTGTTGCATGGGGGCTTAATTATTAAGATGAAAATATAATTTTAGTAGCTGTGTGTCCGGTTACGAAGTCTCGTAACGGGTTGGCCCTGGCTAGTATTAGTACGCAATCTGACTGCATAAAATAACAATAAAGAATGAAAGGAAATTTCCGTTAACACGATTGATTAATTAAGTCCCCAGCAACCATAAAAGCTACGAAATAGCAAAGCACAAGTGTAACTGTTCTGTGTGTGGAAGTGTGATTCAACGTACATGTATCTGGCACGGTTCTTCCTCAATACGACAAGATATTTTAAACACCATTTACAATTAAGTAATTAAAAAACACAAATACTATAATCGCACATAGAAACCAGAATTACAAGTCTAATACATGAACACGAGCCAGATGCTTTGTTGACTGAGCTTGTGACCAAGATGCATTATTATTAAGGAGATTTGAAATAAAAAAAACTTTGTTACCTCCATATATATTGACGAAAAATACACTATGATCATTGCAAACATCTTCCGCATATATATTACACCAACCGAACAGCATCTACTCTCTCACCCAACAGAACAATAAGTGCACACGACATGCTCTCAACTAGTACTGCTCTCGACATCCTCTCAACAAGCATTGCCCACGTCAACCTCTGAACTACTACTGCCCTCGACATTGTCTGAACAACTACTGCGCCAGTGGAGGCGGCGGAATAATACTCTTTGGCGCAATCTCTGGCACTGTGACTCAGTGTAGCCACCTTTCAGTGTGTATGTTTATGTTGCCTGAACTGCATTCCCAATATCGCTCATCACTGGATCCTAATATTGAGAGCACCTTTTTTAATTTGCTAATCAAATGTATCTCCCAGAATTATTTTCTTTTTAATATTTGAATTTATTTTATTAAATTCCTCATCTTCATTGTTGTAGGACTCGTACACGATAACAAGGGGAAAGAAGAAGAAAGAGATTTAAGGCATGTCAAATCTTGAGTCTGCATGTCGGGCTGTCCAGAAAAACGAAATGAGAACACTAAGAGCGTCAAAGTTGTTTGAAGCTATTAGGGAGTACAGTTAAAGATGTGCAAAAGGATACAATGAAAAGCAAACTGCTGCTGCAAGACATAAACTTGCAAGGAAATCTGGGGTGACGCCTGAGGCAAGGAAAGAGGTGGTGAAATACCATATGAAAATGGAACACAATTTTTTTTGACTCGATATGCTGTGAAGCAAATGGCGTTATAGCGTTCCAGCTTGTCTTAAGAAAGAATCTGCACCATCGCTTTCTAAACCAGCAAACACGATATGGAAAAAGTGGATGGACGTCTTTTAGAGAAGAAATTGTTCCCAGTCAGCAATAAAACCCACAATCACTGACAAGAGCTAGAATCTTAGGTTTTACTCCAGGAAATGTGAAGCCATTTTTCTGTATTCTCAGAACAGAGCTTGATGAAATCAATGTCAGAACATTAACGTAGCGAAACTGAAATCATAACTCCCCAAAGCAAAGATGTGAAAGTGATTTTTACGAAAGGAAGATCAGCAGTCTACAAAACGCCATCGGCGAGACGGGAAAGCTGTACATCATCGTCAGCTGTATGTCACCTGCCAGCCAGTATGTGCCTCTGATGATAGTTTTCACCAGAAAAAGACAGGACATGAAGCTAATCAAGAGAGGTCCTCCTGGAGCTATTCCGGGATTTTACCCATCAGGCTGGATTCAATGTGATGTGCTTTGTAAGTGGATAAAGCGTTTTGTCTCTTTTGACGCGTCTACTGTAAAATAAAGGAAAGGTGAAAAATTGGGATTAATATTCACCGTGAATGGATATCAGAGACAAAATTCTCTATTGTTTTGGTCTTCAGTCCAGAGACTGGTTTTATGCAGCTCTCCATGCTACTCTATCCTGTGCAAGCTTCTTCATCTCCCAGTACCTACTTCAACCTACATACTTCTGAATCTGCTGAGTGTATTCATCTATTGGTCTACCTCTACGATTTTTACCCTCCACGCTACCTTCCAAAAGTAAATTGGTGTTGCCTTGATGCCTCAGAACATGTCATAGCAACCGATCCTTTCTTCTAGTCAAGTTGTGCCATAAATTTCTCTTCTCCCCAATTCTATTCAGTATCTCATCATTAGTTATGTGGTGTACCCATATGATCTTCAGCATTCTTCTTGTAGCACCACATTTCGAAAGCTTCTATTTCCTTTTTGTCTGAACTATTTATGGTCCATGTTTCGTTTCCATACATGGCTACACTCCACACAAAATACTTTCAGAAACGACTTCTCGACATTTAAATCTATACTCGACGTTAAAATATTTTACTCCTTTAGAAAGGCTTTCCTTGCCACTGCAATCCTCAGTGAAAGTGTAGAAGAATTAGGACTTGTTGAATGTACTGATCAGTCTAAATGAGTATGGATTGTGAGTAAACCGAAGAAATAAGAAAGTTATTAGGAGTATCAGAAATGGCATTAACGATTACTGAAGTATAAAATGGGAACCACGAAGTAGACAAGTTAACGAATTTTCTGCTTTTGAAGCAAATTATCACATGGCACATGAAGCAAGGAGGACACAGACAGTCCAATCACATTAATATAACCACTGTCTATGTTCCACGTCAACGTGGAATAACTACTCAGAGACAGCACGTGCCAGCACTAACAGCGGAGGGTACATAAACTGTGTCGGGAAGAAAACAGTGCAGTCATTGCCGTCCAAAAGGGCATGATTATTGGTTTTCGACCCAATGTTGGAAGCATTTAGCTAAATTTGTAGACTCTTCGTGTGCCGCCGTGGTTAAAGTACACCGTGCATGGCAAAACGATGCTATCCAAAATCGTATGGCGTACCACAGGCCACAGACAACAGGGCTGAACGACAGATACGGAGATACGTGAGGGCCAGTAGACGTGCAATTGTTGAGCAACTGACCACCTGGGTGAATCAAGGGGCTACCAAAAATGTCTTCTCAACGACCGAGCAGCGAACGTTCCTGCAGTACGGGCCTCCTCAGTAGGGTCCTTGTACATGTACCCATGCTGACTTCTGTTCATCGGTGACGAAGCCTGGAATTTACACTCCAGTACCTCTACTGAATGGCCTTTTCAGATGAATCGCTTTTCATGCTCCATCTGACAGCTAGCCGTTGAATCGTCGGAAGGATTCAGGCCGGGGGAAGGAGCGTTATGTTCTGGGAAATGTTCGGCATTCCCTGAGCGATCTAGTCATTGTGGAAGGTACAGTGGATCGCAGTCTGTCTCCCCTCGGCACGATGGTGTCTACCAGCAGGACAACGCAACGTGTCACGCAGATCGCAGCGTACGTACGTGCTTCGAAGAGCACGAGAGTAAATTTACCGTATTCCCCTCGCCAACAAAGACCCAGGATTTAATCCCAATCGAGACTCTGTGGTAGCACCTTGATTGGGCTACTCTTGGAATGCATCCTCAACTGAGAAAGCTAGTGCAGCTGGCCACGGCACTAGAGTTGGCATGGCTTCACAATCCTGTCGGTAGCTTCCCCCATTGACTCTTTTCATGCACGTTACCCCGCGGCCTAAGGTCGTTATACAAAATTCAGGTGAGCATGTTAATGTGAGTGGACTGTGTAGAAAGCAGACTAGCACATGCCAAGATGGGATTCCTGACCGAGGGACCACATTTAGTATCAAACACAGACCAAATAATAGAGGAATTCGGGTGCAAGTGCTAGTCTGAGAAGAAGAGTTTGACAAAAGAGACGAAATCGTGGCGGACCACATCCAACGAGTAAGAAGACGGATGAGTGTAAAAAAAATATATTTTTCCAATTTCTATACCACAGTCGGAGGGTTTCTTGTTATAGAGGAGGAGTCAATACGTAATGAAACACTCTATTCATAATAGTGAAATGTTATCTGTCACTGGTTTTTGCCAGTACTCTTCAGATACTGTCACTTGCCAACAGTGCAGTGCGAGTGAATGGACGGTTCAGCTAAATATACCTCTGGTGGCTATAATTCTGATGCTCCGTTTCTTAGTAAAAATACTCTGACTTAATGTGTTGTTTTGCAAGCATTTTTTCTCATCCACACATAATGACTCGTTTATTTTGGTCCCTTTTAAAATCAAATCCCGTAAGTGGGACAATTTTTTTTATTTTCTTTGTTGGCTAGGTATATTCGCAAAAGGTGCGAAGGTTTTACAAAGATAGTATTTACTTCTATTGTTCGTAATAACGCATTCTTCTTTTTGGGCGCTAATGACCGTAGCAGTTTTGCTCCCTAAAACCATAACAAAAAATCTTCCTTGGGTCGGTATGGTTATGAACACAATTAACCTGGTTAACTTAAGGGATGATTGTGTGTCATTCCCGTCGCCATGCCGCTTCCTGATGCCTGGAACTGCTACTGTACAGTACAGTACAGAAGGTACGCCGTGTACCAACATTGCCTAGGTTGACGCTGTCAGGTCTAAGTAAGAGGTTGTCTATGCTTGCTGGTGTCTTGAGGTCTTCTCTACGCGGGCGGAAGTGTTTATCTGGAAGCAGTTTGGATGCGGAAGTGATTAAGCAGTCAGTGCACGGAGCCACGAGGAAACGCGGTTGCTTGCTCGCCCGGGAGAAACCTTGCCGCAAGCTCTGACTGTGGTTCGTGGTGCGGGGCCGACTTCATACTCTGAGCGATCGCGACTTTGCGATATTGTGGGTTCTAATGGCGGCTAATGTGGTCACTGAAGTTTGACGCACGGAGTGAACTGTAGCTACGGTCTATGCTTCTGAATAAAACAGGTACTGTACTTTGGAGTGGCAATTTTCTACTTACCACTAACATATTGTACACCTCTATAATGTATTTAAACTGTGATCACGGATTTGGACATTTATTGTGTTCGTGTTGTACTGTATAGCAACAGACTTCGCATGAGTGTACATTGTTGATGTACAGTTGCCTGATTACCTAATACTGTTTCGATTTATCGGACTGCTCACTACATTTTCATGTTGTTCTAGACAGTCCAGGAACGTTAAAGTGACCGAGCCTGAATAACCACCTTTTGGATCGCGAACTTCTGCAGGAAAACAATGAGATTCTCGACGGTACTAACGGGAACGTGGAGCCATACCGACCACAGCAGCGCCAGGTTTCTCGGCTGAGGATCCACGACACGGAAAGTCCGATCGAGATGCTCCCACAGATTCTCGATTGGATTTTAATCCGGAGTATGGTGCGAGTACGGTAAAGTTGTCCTGGCGCTCTTAGATGCAGATACGTACACTGCAGGCTTTGTGACATTATACTGCTGGTAGATGACGTCGTAGGGGTGGATATGTTCCTCAAGGAACGATGTATACTTGCTTTGATCCATTTTGCCTGTCAGACACACGAGATCAATCACGGCATTGCACGGAAACATTCTCCAGACCATAACACTCCCTCCTTCCGACGATGGTCGCATCGTGTTGGCTTTCAGACGTTTCATGCTGTCCACGCCAACGACCATCTCTCCGATGGAGCATAAAACGCGGTAGATCTGAAAAGGTCAACTGTCGCCACTCATTCGACGCCCTGTTTCGATACTGGCGTGCAAATTCGAATCTTCGTCGCCTATGAACAATAGCCAGCATGGGCGCAGTAGCAACACACCTGCTGTGAAGACCCATACGCTACGAAGTTCGCTGGACGCTCGTTGAGGAGACATTGTTGGTAGCCCCGTAGTTCATCTGGGAGGTCAGTTGCTCAACAGTTGCACGTCTGTTGGCCCGTATGTATCTCTTCAGTCGTCGTTGACCCCTGTCATCTATGAGTGGTAGGCCACGGTTGCCTTGGTGCCGACTTTGGGTAGTGCCCTTTTGGCAGGAACGGTACACTTTAACCACAGCGGCACACGAATGGTTTACAAAGTTAGCCGTTTCTGAAATGCTTCGACCTTTGGACCAAAAGGCAATGATGATTCACTTCTGAACCTCAGACAAATCGCTCCATTTCGGAATTACGACGACTACGCTGTTTTCCGCGTCTCCCAGACACTCTTTATATACCCTCAACTGCTAGTAATGAAAGTTGCACTTTGAAACGGAACATAGGCGGCGGTCACATTAACGTGACTTAATCATGCATAATGATAGGCTTTTTTTGAGTGCTCGTTGATGATAAACAGTAGATCTGTTACACTTGAAGATACTACTGTTATACTTCCTGGCCGAGACAAGAAGCCATGGCTTCCTGTTGATAATACGTAGTGACGTTTCCTAATGTGACATTTGCTAATGTCGTATGAACTGGAATGGCCTGACATTCATACGCCAAATTACATGTTATGAAAGGATGATTGCGTCAGATCCAATGGACTATGCTGAGGAAGTTGTTTGTATGGTTCTACACAGATCCATATTTGGTACCTATCTGTTTGAAAATTTGTAAAATGAGCATGTGTTTTTCTAAAATATATTTAAAATCAATTTTGTTTAGGGTTATGAAGTGAACTAGTGGTTGTCGGTCTAAGGAATGCTGTTAGAGTGTGTTTTGTAAAATTTCCTTTTTTAAACATGTAAGTGGGTTGCTTTTGTGTTGGCAGCGCTGTTTAGCGCTTTGCATTGGATCTCTGACTGCGCTTTCTTTGTAAGAGACTTCAAATAGTTCAATTGGCTCTGAGAACTATGGGATTTAACATGTGAGGTCATCAGTCCCTTAGAACTTAGAACTACTTAAACCTAACTAACCTAAGGACATCACACACATGCATGCCTGAGGCGGGATTCGAAACTGCGACCGTAGCGGTCGCGCGGTTCCAGACTGAAACGCCTAGAACCGCTCGGACACATCGGTCGGACTCTGTAACTGTTTGGACTCGTTGTTGGAAGTTAATCGCCAGTAGTGTTGGGCAGTTGGAAGTTAGTCGCCAGCAGTGATGGAAGTACTGTTGGGCCGCTGGATGTGAACAGCCAGCTGTGATGGATGTTAGATGTGAGAAGTTAGCAGTGATGGAGGGTAGAGGTCTGAAGTGTTAGCGTAGGCTAACGATCTGTACATGTTCGACTTGGAGATTGAATATTATCCATGATTATATACCTTTGTATTAGATGTCAATGACGATTTACGTTGTCTTTGAACTGGATGGCACATTATCAAGGTAAAAAATTACATTATTAGGTTTGCAATAAAATCTTTCCTCTGCTAACCACATACCTATTAGTAGTTAATGGCTTCAGTAGTTAGAATCTTTCATTTAGCTTGCAGTATTGACGCTCTCTGTATTGCAGTACTTCTCGTGGTGAATATTTTTGTGCGGTAAGTGCTTAATGAAAAGTATAGGTTATTGTTGGGATTACTTTTTAGTCAGGGCCATTCTTTTGAATTAATTATGTGAAGTCATGTTACCTTTTTTTTTTTTTTTTTTTTTTTGAGCTGTCGCATTGCGTTGCGCTAGAATACTGTGGGTCAGTGTTGACACAAGAAAAAGTAAAGACAAAGTAGGCTCAGTACTTTCAGTTTTACTCAGCTGTTTCAGAATCAAATAACGTAGAAGTTTCATCTTCTCAGTCATTCAGCAATCTAAGTACAGCCACACACATTTAAATAAGGAAGTTTCAAACTGAATAAATATTTACGCAGGTTCGAATCCTGCCTCGGGAATGGATGTGTGTGATGTCCTTAGGTTAGTTAGGTTTAAGTAGTTCTAAGTTCTAGGGGACTGATGACCACATCAGTTAAGTCACATAGTGCTCAGAGCCACTTGAACCATTTTTGAATAAATATTTAAAGTACTTGTCAACTGGGGTTTTATTCTTGGATTTAATTTGTTGTGGTGCTGTAAAATTTTATTGAGTCACAGTGCTAAAACATTTTACTGTCCTTAGGTGATTTCAATTATTTGGACCGGTACTGTTCAAGTAAAATGACGCGTATGTATTTGACTGAAGTTAATGGATGAGTGAGTGCTCAAATATTAACTCGAACGCAATCAGTCGATTTTATCTGTTTTATTCTCTTAATCTACACTAGTACGCTAGAAAGGTACCTGAAATAACTACGCAATGAGACTAACCGAAATGATACTTTTATTCAGAGTCAAAAACTATACTGAAGCCACCGAGATTAACGATGTGCCACTCGACTTTACAAAATGCGGCACATGGTCTTAGCGGGCTATGTGATCCCTTCGGACAGCAGTTCATACGCGGCAACATGCTCCCATGCCGGCCATAAGGCCAGTACGGAGTTCTTATGGTAGGGCGATTGACAACTGCTGGATGGCAGTCGGTGCATCCGGACGTACTGCAATACGTCACATCAACGCATCCCACACGTACTCGCTGGATTTAAGTTGGGGCGCTGGGCAATAGGTCAGTTCTGTCGCCGAATCTCGTCTTGTTCGAAGAGAACCTCCACCGGTGCAGTTCGGTGCGTTTGCGCGTTCTCATCCACAAAAATGAAGTCAGTGCCGAATGCTCCCCCGAAATGACGCACACGATTAAGGAGTACTGTGCCACAGTAACATTATTCGGTGAGAATACCGTGCTCAAAGTTCGAGGTCAGTACTCCCACGCAACGTTACACCTCCCCACATCATAACACCTGGGCAAACAAAACGATGTACGGGTACATGAACATCTGCATCATACTCCCCGAGCCACCTAACGACGTGTAGCAGAGGGTACTTCTGGTACTAATATATGATCCTCCCTTTCCCCTTCCACTACCGAACAGTACATGGGAAAAAAAGATTGTCCTTAAGCCTCAGTATTATCTCTAATATTTCCATTTTCTCGTCGTGGTCATTTCGGGGGGTGTATGTGGGAGGAAGTAATATGCTGTCCGACTCTTCGCGGGAAGTGCTCTCTCGAAATTTCAAAAGTAAACCCCTCCATCATGGATAACACCCCTGGTGTAACGTCTACAAATGGAATTGTTGAGGAACTCCTTAGAGCTCTTGCGCCGACTACGCGATCCCGCGACGAATCGTTCCGCTCCTCTTTGGCTCTTTTCTATCTTTTCTATCAGTCCTACCTGGTAAGGATCCCACATTGATGTGCAATACCCACGAATCCGTCGAACAAGCGCCTTGTAAGCCATTTCCTTCGTGGATGAGTTACATTTCCTTAAGATTATTCCTACGAATCTCAGTCTGGCATCGACTTTTCCTACAATTTGTTTCATGTGGTCTTTCCTCTTAAGGTCGCTGTGGATAGCTATTCCTAGATATTTGGCGACAGATATCTTTGGTGTAGTTGCACAGTAATGGATTTATTTTCCTACGTATGCGCGATATGCTACATTAATTTACGTGCAGTGTCTGCTACCAGAACCTGTTATCCTCTGCAGTCCATTCTTCAAACCGATACTGTCTTGTGGTGTTGCTACTAAAACAACCGCACTGTCTGCGAACAGTCTTAAATAGCTTCCGACGTTTCCTAATGTATCATTTCCATACACTGTGAGCAGTAGCAGTTCTATTACACGTCCTCGAGATTCTGCGGAAATTAGCTTTAGATCTTTCGATTTAATTCCTTTAAGGGCGACAATGCTGGACGCACCGTCATACGGCGAGAAGTGGGAACATGTAACGCAACCAGGAACACTGTGGAACGTGATCGTTTTGGTGGTATCACAAACTGTATTCTCAGATGCAGTCGCGAGAGACAGCTCGTTCGGATACTATGGTACGTATCGTCCATTTCAAACGCCCGAGACAATCTGCTATTCCTCGCTAGCGGCGCGGCAGGACACCCGCCGAATTTGGGAGCTCCTTGCGGCTGCCAAGTGTGTCGCGTCACACTTGCGGCCTAACGGTGTCTGCTACGACACATCACGGCCCGCCAAGTTGCCTATCGCCTCACGCCCACGCAAGGTCGTTCATGCAACGACGCACTGGCTCCGCGTCTCTTCTGTGCCGACGCAGTACCCCGTCGCCCAACCTGGCGTACTTGCGAGGTACGCGCAAGTACCTCTTAGTCGCCACTGCATCCTTCTAACAGTATCTATAACTATTAATTGTACCAGTCCATTCGCGTATGAAACGCGGAAATAATGAATGCTTGCACGCCTCCGTGTGCGCTGTAATTACTGTAATCGTGTATTAATGGTCTCTAGGGCAGCGGGAAGTAGTGCGTTGTAGTGTATTCCAAGACTCTGCTCATTTAAAATGTTTTAAGTTGCTTTTCGCGGGATAGTTTACGTCTGCACTGACGGAACAAAATCACAACAACAAAACGTAATGAATGTAGAGCAATGAAATTTCGGTTACACATTTGTATAGGCAACATTTTTAAGTGACTAATATTGCAAAGATCACAGGTCCATGTTAGCGCGAGATACGTCATTGTAAATGTGAAATGCTAGTACTTTAATAACCTCTAGAATGTTGAATACAAGCTTGCAAATGTGCATGTATTGTCTTTTACAAGTGCCGGATGTCAGATTATGGGATGGAGCTCCATGGCTGTTGCACTTCGTAGTCCAACGTACTGACCGTAATGCTTTTTGTGGATAACGCTGTAGTTGTCGTCCGATGATGTCCCATATATGATCGATTGGAGACTGATCTGGTAATCGAGCAGGTCAGTGCAACAGGTCGACACTCTGCATGTTGGGTTGCGACAGCGGTACGTGGACGAGCATTAACCCTGCTGGAAAACAGCCCTGGAACGCTGTTCATGAACGGTGGCACAGCAAGTCGAATCACCAGACTGACGTACAGTTTTGCTTTCACGCCGCGTGGGATAACTAAGAGAGTGTTCCTGCTGTCTTACCTCTCCAGATGTAGGTGCATGTGTCCAGCATGAAGACAGGTTGGTTGCAGATCCTCAACTGGCCTCCTTCTTACAAATGCACGGTTATCACAGGCGCCGAGACAGATCTAGCTTTCATCAGAAAACCCTACTGACTTCCATCCTGTCCTCCAATGAGCACTCGTTTGACGCCATTGAAGTCGCAAATGGCGGTGGTTGGGGATTAGTAGAATTTACGGTACAGGGCGTCTGTCTCAGAATTGAAGTAGCCGATCTGTAATAGTTCGTTGTCCCTGTGGTGCCAACTGATGCTCCAATTGCTGCTGCAGATGCAGTGCGATGCGCCAGAGCGATACGCCGAACACGATGCCCTTCCCTCTTGGTAGTGCCACGTGGTCATGTAGAAACCGGTCTTCTTGCGACCGTAAAATCTCCTGACTACCGCTGCCAGCAATCATGTATATTGGCTACATTCCTCCAAGGCTTTCTACAATATTGCAGAAGGAACAAAAATAAATAAATAAATATACCAGGTTCAAATGGCTCTGAGCACTATGGGACTTAACTTCTAAGGTTATCAGTCCCATAGAACTTAGAACTACTTAAACCTAACTAACCTAAGGACATCAGACACATCCATGTCCGAGGCAAGATTCGAACCTGCGACCGTAGTGGTAGCACGGTTCCGGACAATAGCGCCTAGACCCGCTCGGCCACCCGGCCGGCGCAGGAGGAACAGCCACCTTCTTGTAGACCTATTACGTGATCTAGTTCAAACTCGCTCAGGTGTTCATAATGGCGTTTTGGCCCCTTAAAATCATTCTTGACTAAATCATCTTGCTCAATCTCAAAGGTAACGAGTTAGACACGTGTCCAAAGCGAAAGTGATTTGCATTCCCATAGTGGCAAAGAGGGGAAAGCAGAAAGGTGGAAGGAGTATATAGAGGGTCTATACAAGGGCAATGTACTTGAGGACAATATTCTGGAAATGGAAGAGGATGTGGATGAAGATGAAATGGGAGATACGATACGGCGTGAAGATTTTGACACAGCACTGAAAGACCTGAGTCGAAACAAGGCCCCGGGAGTAGACAATATTCCACTAGAACCACTAACGGGAGAGCCAGTCCTGACAAAACTCTACCATCTGGTGAGCAAGATGTACGAGACAGGCGAAGTACCCTCAGACTTCAAGAAGAATACAATAATCCCAATCTCAAAGAAAGCAGGTGTTGACAGATGTGAAAATTACCGAACTATCAGTTTAATATGTCACAGCTACAAAATACTAACGCGACTTATTTACAGACGAATGGAAAAACTGGTAGGAGCCGACCTCGGAAAAGATCAGTTTGGATTCCGTAGAAATGTTGGAACACGTGAGACAATACTGACCTTACGGCTTACCTCAGAAGAAAGATTAAGGAAAGGCAAACCTACTGTTCTACCATTTGTAGACTTAGAGAAAGCTTTTGACAATTTTGACTGGAAAACTCTCTTTCAAATTCTAAATGTGGCAGGGGTAAAATACAGGGAGCGAAAGGCTAGTTACAATTTGTACAGAAACCAGATGGCAGTTATAAAAGTTGAGGGGCACGAAAGGGAAGCAGTGGTTGGGAAGGGAGTGAGACAGGGTTGTAGCCTCTCCCCGATGTTATTCAATCTGTATATTGAGCAAGGAAACGAAAGAAAAATTTGGAGTAGGTATTAAAATTCAGGGAGAAGGAATAAAAACTTTGAGGTTCGCCGATGACACTGTAATTCTGTCATAGACAGCAATGGACTTGGAAGAGCAGTTGAACGGAATGGATAGTGTCTTGAAAGGAGGATATAAGATGAACATCAACAAAAGAAAAACGAGGATAATGGAATGTAGTCGAATTTGGTCGGGCGATGCTGAGGGTATTAGATTAGGAAATGAGACACTTAAAGTAGTAAAGGAGGTTTGCTATTTGGGGAGGAAAAAACTGATGATGGTCGAAGTAGAGAGGATATAAAATGTAGAGTGGCAATGGCAAGGAAAGCGTTATTTAAGAAGAGAAATTTGTTAACATCGAGTATAGATTTAAGTGTCAGGAAGTCGTTTCTGAAAGTATTTGTATGGAGTGTAGCCACGTATGCAAGTGAAACATGGACAATGAGTAGTTTGGACAAGAAGAGAATAGAAGCTTTCGAAATGTGGTGCTACAGAAGAATGTTGAAGATTAGGTGGGTAGATCACGTAACTAATGATGAGGTACTGAATAGGATTTGGGAGAAGAGAAGTTTGTGGCACAACTTGACTAGAAGAAGGGATCGGTTGGTAGGACATGTTATGAGGCATCAAGGGATCACCAGTTTAGTATTGGAGGGCAGCGTAGAAGGTAAAAATCGTAGAGGGAGACCAAGAGATGAATACACAAAGCAGATTCAGAAGGATGTAGGCTGCAGTAGGTACTGGGAGGTGAGGAAGCTTGCACAGGATAGAGTAGCGTGGAGAGCTGCATCAAACCAGTCTCAGGACTGAAGACCACAACAACAACAACAACAACAACAGTGGCACAACTAGCGCCACTCTTATGCGACTGACGCGGAATTGGAATAATCACATTTCAGATGTAGAAACACGCCTACCAATTTTCATTTATGTCACTAAGCTCCGGCTTTTTATTCCGATTTTTTGGCGAGAGTGTGATCTTTTTGTAAGTGCCACTTCAGCTTTTTCATCGTCTCCGAGACTCTCTCTCCAGCACCAGACAAAGCTGTCACCTCACGTACTACCGTTGTGTGTGTGCATTATCCTCTAACAGTCCTGTCTGGTATGGGTCCATACTTGACTAACATTCGAAGAGTATTTTGTAAACAACTGCTTTATAGACTCAATGCTTTTTCCGAGTATACAACTTTACCTAAAATGAGCCTGTGTCAACGTTAAAATTTGTAGTTATACAAATAGACATGCTCAGTCATTTGTATCAGTTGACTGATTCGAACCATTACTTATAGTAGTCTTGGGATACTACTGTCATTGCTACTGCAAGATAATCAGTAACTTGAAAGTTTTATGGTTGTGGTACAGTGTCGTTTTGCAAAGCACTATTACTGTTGATACCAACATTTCGACCACCGTAACAGAGGCCTAGTGCTTGGTCTTATGGTATAGTTTGCTTTATAGTCACGTACAGTTTGTCACAACTGCTCAACAGAGCGCAGGATTACCTCATAATTATGAAAAGCGTTGACATAAATTGTGTCTTGTGGAACAAGGAGTTGCAAGCTTTAGTGTGAGAAGTTACTGCTTTGGAGGGAGCGGGGATCTACTGTTATCTGCTGCTTCTTATACAGGGTGGTCCATTGATCGTGACAGGGCCAAATATCTCACGAATAAGCGTCAAGCCAAAAAACTACAAAGAACGAAACTTGTTTAGCTTGAATGGGGAAACCAGATGGCGCTATGGTTGGCCCGCTAGATGGCGCTGCCATAGGTCAAACGGATATCAACTGTGTTTTTCTAAGTAGGAACCCCCATTTCTTATTACAAATTCGTGTGGTACATAAAGAAATATGAATGTTTTAGTTGGAACCCTTTTTTCGCTTTGTAATAGATGGCGCTGAAATAGTCACAAACATATGGCTCACAATTTTAGACGAACAGTTGGTAACAGGTAGGTTTTTTAAATTAAAATACAGAAAGTAGGTACGTCTGAACATTTTATTTCGTTTCTTCCAATGTGATACATGTACCTTTGTGAACTTATCATTTCTGAGAACGCATGCTGTTACAGCGTGATTATCTGTAAATACCACATTAATTCAATAATTGCTCAAAATGATGTCCGTCAACCTCAATGCATTTGGAAATACGTGTAACGACTTTCCTCTCAACAGCCAGTAGTTCGTCTTCCCTAATGTTGGCACATGCATTGACAATGCGCTGACGCATGTTGTCAGGCGTTGTCGGTGGATCACGATAGCAAATATCCTTCAACTTTCCCCACAGAAAGAAATCCGGGGACGTCAGATCCGGTGAACGTGCTGGCCATGGTATGGTGTTTCGACGACCAATCCATCTGTCATGAAATATGCTATTCAATACCGCTTCAACCGCACGCGAGCTATGTGCCGGACATCCATCATGTTGGAAGTACATCACCATTCTGTCATGCAGTGAAACAAATTGTAATAACATCGGTAGAACATTACCTGGGAAATCAGCATACATTGCACCATTTAGATTGCCATCGATAAAATGGGGGCCAATTATCCTTTTTCCCACAATGCAGCACCATACATTAACCCACCAAGGTCGCCGGTGTTCCAGTTGTTGCAACCATCGTGGATTTTCCGTTGCCCAATAGTGCATATTATGCCGGTTTACGTTACCGTTGTTTGGGAAGGACGCTTCGTCGCTAAATAGAACGCGTGCAAAAAATCTGTCATCGTCCCGTAATTTCTCTTGCGCTCAGTAGCAGAACTGTACACGACGTTCAAAGCCGTCGCCATGCAATTCCTGGTACATAGAAATATGGTACGGGTGCAATCGATGTTGATGTAACATTCTCAACACTGACGTTTTTGAGAGTCTCGATTCTCGCGCAATTTGTGTGCTACTGATGTGCGGATTAGCCGCGACAGCAGCTAAAAACATACTTGGGGATGATCATTTGTTGCAGGTCGTGGTTGAAGTTTCACATGTGGCTTAACACTTCCTGTTTCCTTAAATAACGTAACTATCCGGCGAACGGTCCGGACACTTGGATGATGTTGTCCAGGATACCGAGCAGCATACATAGCACACGCCCGTTTGGCATTTTGATCACTATAGCCATACATCAACACGATATCAACCTTTTCCGAAATTGGTAAACGGTCCATTTTAACACGGGTAATGTATCACGAAGCAAATACCGTCCGCACTGGCGGAATGTTACGTGATACCACGTACTTATACGTTTGTGACTATTACAGCGCCATCTATCACAAAGCGAAAAAAGTGGTCTAACTAAAAAATTCATACTTCTTTACGTACTACACGAATATGTAATAAAAATGGGGGTTACTATCTAAAAAAAACGCAGTTGATATCCGTTGGACCTATGACAGCGTCATCTAGCGGGCAAACCATAACGCCATCTGGTTTCCCCGTTCAAGCTACACGAGTATCGTTCTTTGTAGTTTTTTCGTTTGATGCTTATATCGTGAGATATTAGGTCCGGTCACTATCAATGGACCACCCTGTAGTGTGCGCCATGGCTGGTAGTCATCGACGAATGGGGTATTGGCTTTTGTTTTCACCCTGCTGGACGCTGTCCACACCGGTGGCTCTCGCGTCTGGCGTTGTTGATGCGGCCTGTTGTGCTCTGAGGGCTGGCAGCATGGTTGGGCACGCCTGCGTCTATCCTGTCCGATCGCGTTGTTATTACGTATTAATACTTCGATGGCCACTCTGACCTTGCGTTTCACCATCCCCGGATGCTTGGCAAGTACGCAAGTTCCGCTATTTTCTTTCCGCGGTCCCCTGGTATTCGGTAACTGTAGATTTCTTGTGCTGCCCAAAACTAACATGCACTCGCATTCCCGTATATGCGTCGCTTTCGGCCTGCCGTGTCACGTATGTATACTCGTCTACACTCACATTCCACCTTGTGCAAGCCTGCAGCAGCACTGCCTTGTCCTTGGTGGAGGCCAACACAAACACTGTCTTTTGGCTGCAATAGGAGACAGACTCGACACCAACCCGGCAAAGGTATTTATCAGTCGGGTCAGTGACATTATTTACACACGATAAGTGCGCTGCTAGCTGCAGTCTATCGATTCACTCCTATCTTGCTTTCTTTTGTTCGTTGACGTGGCTGTCTGGATCGATTTAGAGCTGTAACCATTGGCCATGAACGTTGTTTGGGGCCTTTTGAACTCAGCGTCATATTGTAAACATCACTTGGGCGCTGCGCGAGAACCGCCAGAGAAGGGATGGCTGAGTCCGGATACGAGTACAGCACGGTCGCTATGAAGCCCCAGGGTGGGAGGTTGCTACATAGTTTTCACGAATATATGAACTAAGTGCACTGGAAGATGCAGCTCACGCTCGATGTGGAAACGAACGATGCAGTTGCATTCCTATACGTGGAAATACACTTAAACGCCAAAGAAACTGGTATAGGCATGCGTATTCAAGTACAGAGAAATGTAAACGGGCAGAATACGGTGCTGCGACGGACACGCCTATATAAGACAAAAAGTGTCTGGCGCAGTTGTTAGATCATTGGCAGGTTATCAAGATTTAAGTCAGTTTGAACGTGGTGTATTAGTCGGCGCCCTAGCGATGGAACACGGCACCTCCGAGATAGCGATGAAGTGGGGATTTTCCCGTACGATCATGTTATGAGTGTACGGTGAATATCAGAAATCCGATAAAACATCAAATCTCCAACATCGCTGCGGCCGGGAAAAGATCCTGCATGAGCGGGACCAACGACGACTGAAGAGAATCGTTCAACTTGACATAAGTGCAACTCGTCGGCAAATTGCTTCAGATTTAAAAGCTGAGCCATCAAGAAATGTCACCGCGCAAACCATTCAACGAAATATCATCAATATGGGCTTTCGGAGCCGAAGGCCCACTCGTGTACCCTCGATGACTGCATGACACAAAGCTTTACGCTTCACCTGCGCCCATCAGCACCGACAGTGGATTGTTGAGGCCTGGAAACATGTTGCCTGGTCGGACGAGTCTCGTTTGAAACTGTATCCAGCAGACGGACCTGTACGGGTATGGAGACAGCCTCATGAATCCATGGACTCTGGGTGCCAGCAGGAGACTGTTCAAAATCGTGGAGGCTCTGCAATGGTGTGGGGCGTGTGCAGTTGGCGTGATATGGGACTGCTGATACCTCTTGATACGTCTCTGACATGTGACATGTACGTAAGCATCCTGTCTGATCACCTGTGTCCATTCATGTCAATTGTCCGTTCCGACGGACTTGGGAAATTCCAGCAGAACAATGCGACTCTCCAGACGTTCAGAATTGCTACAGAGTGGCTTCAGAAACACTCTTCTGACTTTAAACACTTCCACTGGCCACCAGACTCCCCAGACATGAACATTATTGAGCACAGAATGAAATTTTCACTCTACAGCGGAGTGTGCGCTGATATGAAACTTCCTGGCAGATTTCATTATTGAGCATATTTTGGATGTCTCTTACGGATATATGAGCAGCCCTGCAGGATTCATGTTGTCAGTTCCCTCCAGCACTACGTACTTCAGACATTAGTAGAGTCCATGCCACATCGTGATGCTGCACTTCTGCGTGCTTGCGAGGCCCCTACACGATATTGGGCAGGTACATCAGTTTCTTTGGCTCTTCAGTGTTTATATAGGACAATGGATGGCACATTAGGCGCATAGTGTGCTGGAAACCCAGGCATGAGGACGGATACTTAAAAAATGGATTAAATGCTGCTTCGACCGCTATAACACAGTTGATGCCCATGGAGCATTAACACCTGTTCCGTTCACCGCCACAGCTTAACATCATGACATAAAAGGCCTGAACACGGTGACATTATGCTCTAAATCGGTAACCATTGAAAATAAACGTTTTATTGCGTTCTAAACTGTTTTAATCCATTTTTAAAGCATCTTTAGCCAAACCGTTATTTCTTCACGAGAAATGTTCTCAAAAATTACTCATACGGACAAGATTTCACACACCCAGTCCAAACACCACCCAAATAACTGTTACCTATTCACTGGCTATATCCCGCGCAGCTCCTAACCGACGGATGCAATGCAACAGTTAATCACGAAAAGCTGCGAACAAAGTTCATGGCCTGTGGTTGCAGCCCTATCTCGAACCAAACAGCCATGGCAACGAACAACAGAACGCAAAATAAGCAGCAAATCGACAAACTGCAGCCAGAAGCGGGCTTATCGTACGTAAATAAAGTCACTGACTCGATTGGTAAACGCCTTCACCGGGTTTGGTGTTCAGCCTGTCTTCTACTGCAACCGCAAGTTCGTGGTTGTGCCAGGCTCCACCAAGGAGTTTGAGTTTAGAGAAGCATACATCGGTGAGACCGGCAGGCCGATAGCAACGCATTTCCGGGAAAACGGATGATACATTCGACTAGGCCAGCACAAGAAATCTGTAGTTGCCGAAGACCAGGAGACCGCGGCAAGAAAATAAAATTTACCGGAAGCTGAGTGCTTGACAAGGAGCCAGGGACTGTGAAACGCAAGATCAGAGAGGCCATCGGAATATTGAAACAGCCAAACAACATGAACAGATAGGACTGACTCAGGCTTGCCCCTCTCAGGTTGCTTGCCATCAGAGCCCAACCGTTCGTAACAAGACGAGGCTCAAGCTTTATCCGGCAACTGCCGCCGCGCGTCCCACGTCCAACATGAGAAAAACATGAGTGTACTCCCCATTCGCTGATGTCTACCATCCCTGTTACACACTGTTAGAATCAACAGACGACAGCAGATTCCCGCCATCTCCGTCGCAGTAACGTATTACAATGAAGTTTCACATTCCTTCCTCCACAAGAGACCAATTCCATCAACTTCATTTTAAACTATGATGTAATGTCATACTCAGTAGAATAATCATAGGCGGCGTGGACAGCATAGCACACCAGTAGCTCCAGAAGAAGGCCATTGTTACCGTGGACGAAACTTTCATTTCACCAATACAGGATTTTTTTTTTCAGTGTGATATTGTATAATACCCAGAAAATCTTCATGATAAAATGTTACGTATTTTTCGTTCGTGAAATACACGTTTATTCATTTCTGAAGATACAAATTGGGCTGCAACATTTTGAAATCCTATCACGATCCAACTCAATATTTATGCAGGCTTCTTGCAAAGCGTGATTCATTGTACATAACTGGTTCATCTGCGAAAAGTCTTAAGCTACTACTAGTGTTTCTTGCAGGGTCATTAATATAAAAAAATAAACAGCACGGGTCCAACACACATCCCTGGAGACACTTGAAGCTACTTCTACATCTGTCAGTGACCCTCCGTACAAGATAATTGGCTGCGTCCTCCCTACTAATAAACCCTTAATTCAGCGACAAATTTCGTTGGATGCCGTATATGGTTATACTTTCATCAATAAGTGGTGGTATGATACAGAGTTAAATACTTTTCAGAACACAAGAAATATTCCAACTACCCGACCGTCTTGATATAGGCTTTCAGGATGTCACCAGAGAAAAGCGCGATCAGGGCCCCGCTTGATCAAAATTTTCCGAAGCTCTTTTGGTTGGCAAGGAATAAGTGTTTCTGTTCTAGATACTGAATTACTTTTAATTTCAGTATATGTTCTAAGATTCTATAACAATGTCCAGTGAGTGATTAAAATTGCAGAATGAAGATTGCTTGTGAAACTGCTGTGAATGTTGCACTTCACTATCTGTCGACGTAAACGTTGCACATCACCACACCCCGTCGATGACAGATGGAGCCATATGTGGTAATTACAGTGACTGAATGATTTAACGCACCGTTAAATGCAATCCACGCGATTTTTTTTGATAAAACCCTCTAGCTCTTTTTTTTTTTTTTTTTTTTTTTTTTTTTTTTTTTTTTTTTTACTTTTTTAGAGGCCCTTTCGGTTACGGCCATCACGATATACCAGAAGACGGGGAACTTGCAAAACAAGTCTCAGGTTAACAATAAGCTTTGTTTTGCAATTTCTACGTCTTTTGATACACCATGATGGCAGCAGCCTAAACGCACCGGCCCCGGATCGAATCCGCCGGCCGGCTTAACGACGGAGGCTGGTGTGCCGGCCAGGCGCCATGTGGTTTTTAGGCGGTTTCCCATATCCCACTAGGTGAATACCGGACTGGTCCCCACGTCCCGCCTCAGTTACACGGCTCGCACACATCTGAACATATTTGCACTATTCCATGGATTACACTGGACACAGACAGTTGGGGTACACTAATTCCGTCCCAGGGGGGTACGGCGTGGCGGCAGGAAGGGCATGTGGCCGCCCCTTAAGTTAACCTTTCCAGATCCGATTAACCATGCCGACCATGCGTCATTGCGGGACAAAGGCAAAAGCAAAAGAAAGAAAGAAAGAAAGATGGCAGTAGCCTAAATTTGGTATCAAATACAAAGTTTATTAAGCGATCAGAAAATGTTCGCAGTGATCGTGAACTCATACAGGAAATATATTTCCTTTATTAATAAGCGGTAAATGTGAAGCATGTAGCTAAAGTTGTATTTATGCAAAAAATGTGGTCCAGAGAGAAATGGACGTCTTTTCGACGTCAGTGAACGATGATCTGTTGGCTGTAATACGGTGCCAGTGCACTACTGCTGACATCTTCATCTACATCTGTCGTCCTCAAGACGAAAAACAGTGTGTGATGGGGAGTATTTTATGTAATGTTATCACTTACACCGTTTTGTGATCCAGTCCTGGATGATGTGTGGCAAGGAAGGCTTTTGGTAAACTAATTTTTCCTTCGTGATCTCTTCACAAAGTATGTATAGGAGCGAGCCTTCATAAAATGGTTTTTTCCTTATTCTGATTAACTACAACTGGCCGATGGGGTGTTAGTCCAGCATTATCAAACGTTGTGGTGATGTTCCTTTTGGTAACTACTCACCTCAGATGTAAGTATAAGCCATAATTTATGTGTGTGGTAATAGAGTTTGTTCGTCATCCACTGGATGCAAAACAAGAGTGGTTACATATTGAATAATACTCTCTTTCATCATGAAAAATCAAATTTGAAATACATCAAGAACGAATAACAGAAATTCTTAAAGAAAGTATTAGTTCATAAAGTCGTTAGTAAATCTGAGAACAATCACAAATATGAAAAAATTACTGCCACTGGGAAAATTCAAAATTTAATGTTCACAAATGATTATGTTGCGAGCGCTTATCTCAGTTCTGGGATAACGGCGTCTATAACTCATGTTCAGCGTCTTCTTTAACAACTCCAACTGTTAACGACCAGTCCTCACAAATCTTTCCAGAAATGGAGTGACGTCAGAAACGTGGTATTCTTCTCGACTCTTCCTGGTACGTGGAATGCTACACACTAAGATTCCTAAATTACAGAAGTCCCTTTATTTATTTTTTGCTTTATTAGGATGATAGTGGGTTTTCACTATAATGTTTTGTCGTACAAAGAAACTCTTCATCCTAATGTTCAAATTTTCTCCTTTGTTTCTGCACTGCTGCTTTCTCTACATTTTTAATTATGACATCCTTTACATCACTCTTTCTTAAATACCATAAAAAGGAAAATGTTTCTCTAATAATGTCACCAGGTCGCTTATCATCTAGAACTTTAGCACAATCCTATTAACCTATACTGTATTATATTTAACATTTACTGAAAAGCATCGAGTTCAGAATTCCAAGCACTATGATGTTGGTGGCAAAATATTTTCCCCAATTTTCCCATAACTCATTCCATCGAATTTGATGCAGTTTAATGAAATGAAGTGTAAATAGGTTTCATGCGATGACTAGTAAGGGTTTGCTTCCATCTTTGTGACCTAAATTGCAATCGATGGTGCCATAATTGTTTATCCACTTTTCCTGCAATTTTTATGACTCTTTGACGAATTTGCTCCATTTCTTGTGCTAGAAAAAACTGTAAATCTTGGAAACATTTCCTTAGCCACAAAGCTATAACTATATCTTTCTTTAGTTGTTGGTAATGGTCCAAATATATCAGCTTTAGCTGAAGGATTTTCCCTAAGTATAGATATAAAATTTTGAGAATTCGTTTGGATCGCTGTAGATGTTACACAACTGTTTCCCCAGACAGTCCGGTAAGTGAAGTAAAACCCAAAACAAAAAGACAAATCAAATTAGAATAAATTAATCACCACTGATAAATTATTTATGAATTAGCACCAGTGACTGCTTGTAGTTTACTACCTAGATCATAATTTCTTATAATGAATCGCAGGTACACCTTAATAAGATGCACGTGGCAGTTGGATAGGGGACTTGCCGTGGTTCACAAACTAGCAGGGCAAGCAACCCCAGAAGAGATCGCAGAAGGACCACAAGTACACTTGCAAAGGGCCTTCAACGGTGGTCTGACTGGATGGTGCTTTGAGGAAAGCCGACTTCACAGTGTAGATTTTATCACTAGGCTGCATGGGACAGAAGAGGCTGTTTTTATTGAGTTGTTTCTGGTCTGAGGATATGTATCATTTTGGCAGAATCCTGGAAGAATTTGTATTGTGGAAAGTTCTGCAGGCCTTTAAGGTAACTTCTTAGAGAGTGAAAAGGGCACAGAAAAGTTTAGGGCACTTCTGAAGATTGTGAGACACTGCTACCATTCTCAGATCCCACAAGACAAAATGTTGAATGAAACGTCGAAACAGCGACCATGGGTTAACGTAAACAGGGACTAAGAAATACAACTGTGCTCACAGGCTGGCTGGCCTAGGGACACAGACAGAAAGAGGGAAAAAGTAGGGCATAGTTTCGTAGATGCAAATACTGAAACTTAATAGCTTTTACTTCAAATGCTGAGTGAAACTTCTTAATAAAAATTTTACTTCAACTGCTGAATGCCTACTCAATGTTCTTTAAACTGCTGAGTGAAACTGAATGCAAGTGTCTCTTTGCTTGTCTTTATCGTTTCAACACTGACCTACAGGATTGTCCCTGAGTAACAGAACTCAAACTTCTCCTATTCATTAATTACTCACAATATTCAAGGATAATGTGATCTGGCTGCTTTAAAATTAACTCGAAAGAATGGCAGAGAATTAGAAGAAACCTAACAATAACCTATACATTTCATGAATCACTTAACTCACAAAAATCTTCGTTACCCGAACTACAGCAATGCCGTCAGCACCAATACTGCCAGCTAAATAAAAGATTCTAACTACTGAAGGCTCTAACTGGTGACACGCATGTGGTTAGCAAAGGAAAGATTTTGTTGCAGTGCAAACAATGTATTTACCATAAGAATGTGACAAACAGTTCAAAAAGTATATAGTCATCAGTAATAAATCTCAATGACGGATATACATTCAGACAGTCCGCTCGTGCTAATACTGCAAACCAACACTGCTGACTACTCACTCCCTACTTCCATCGCTGCTGGCTGTTCACCCCCAACTTCTATCACCGCTGTCGATTTACCTCCAACAGCTAGTTCGACCAGCCACAGAGTCTCTTACAGAGTGTGCACAGGGCTGTCAGAGTTATTAGTGATGTCTATCGCGCTGCCAACATAGAGACACATAACCAGGGTACTTACAATATAACAAATTTTGTATTTGGTTAACCACATGAAATGAGAGTAAGGTGGCGAAACCTGCGTCTTTTAAGACAGATTCTTACTGCTCGGCACTCGTAATATTTATGATTCAGCCAATAAAAATTACGTGAGGCCAGAGAAACACAGAGAACTGAGTCTTCTTTGTTGTAAGTGCACTGCAGGAAAATACTTCATATTGCAACATTTCAGCCATACGCCACTCAGCAGACTTCACTACCGCAAGCTAGAGGCTCTCACACAGCGCAGGTGAATTGAAACGCAAGTTGATGGTGCAGAGCCAATGACTGATTCGGCAGCCACTTCAGCATCCTAGATTATGAGTATGGTGACATCCTGCCTCAACTAGAAGACAACCTGTAGGGAAAGTCGAGACGATTTTAACAATGTTCAGTAATTTTGTTCTCCACTCTGAAAACTTGTTTGCAGTTAGAGCTTCATCGTGCTTGCAACTCCGGCCATAGATGGAGATATATACCCTTCAATAGTGTTCTCTATACTTTTACACTAACCTTCAGCAATCACGGTACAGCATCGGCGAATGTAAATGTTTTATCCAGATGTGCCTTCATTTGATTACCTTCGTGATCCCATATGCAGGTTAGCAAGGGAATAGCTTATTGTTGTCAATGACTGCTAAGCCATTTCTTTTGCATTTTGATTTAATAAACTGTGTTAATTGAGATACTTAGTAGATAAGGAATTCTTTGAGCATTATTTTGGTAATTCAGTGATTTAATTATGTCAGATGCATAGAGTCATTTTAATATATCCAAATAAAATTTCACATTTGTAACCATCCCATCACCACTACCGCCAACGACAACAACACATTTCAAATCGACAGCAGCTCCCGATGCTGCAGTTACAGCCCCGAAAATTTTCCAATATAAATATTAAGTCTGTAAAAGGATTTACGTTTTTCATCTCAATAATTATTAAATTAACTGAACTAAACTAAACTTAATTTACTGTCACATAATCATTTTATGTGCTTTATTTCAGGAAGGTGATGTTGGTACATGTCCATCGTTCTCCAGCTGAAGATCATCGTTGACCTTTTGGCGGAAATCTGATTTATTTGTCTATGAGAGGTTATAGATTTGTTGATTTGAACGCTACACGAATTATCGTTTCTCGTTACCCAATAATCAAGGTTCATTTGCTGAGACAGAGGCCAGAACCTGATATAAAAGAATTTAGAAGTAACACTACGAAGATGGACAATGACTTACAGTCAATAAGATGTACTCAGTATAACCTGGAGGAACATTGTGCTCCGTACAGTCGGTTATCAGCAGTAATTTGCTCTATCTGTAAGGGGTATGGTCACTTTGCTATTGAATGTAGGGAATGTACATGGTTGGCTCTGCAAGAAAGGAAGTAAGTGAATTAACTGCACAATAAAGGAATCAGATGAATGCAGTTTCTGGGATTCAGACCAATCAAGGAGAGATCTGTACCGTCTTTAAGAGTTTCCATGAATTTCATAATAATTGTTTCCCCTAATTTTTTTGTTTTGTGATCATTAGTAATTGAAATCCGTTGCATAATGGCGAGATCCACAATGGATTTGCGTGTGGCCGGGACAAGCGACTCACTATTGGCATATTTGATTTATATCGTGCACAATAATTGTGCTAATACATGCGATCACTAGGATAAAAAGAGGAACACGGTGGCGCATGAGACTAAGGAGGTAATAGTGGTCGAACATTGGGTATACAATTTTGTGGGCAAACTGGTAGACGATATGTTTGAATTGGAGGTAATTAAAGAGCTGGACAGGTCTTTTAAAAATAATAAAAACGTGTATCAGACAGTGTCTGTACAGTTGAGGAAGCGTGAGGGGAAATTGATACAAATTCATCTATAATAAAATTCAGGACAGTAAATCGAGAAAGATAGAAGCTGAAGAAACCGAGGAACTTGAGACACTGAGTAGTGAAAGCTGCCCAGCGTCTGGTTTGGAGATTAGTGGCACCTACAACAGGTCCCCATCGAGACAGTCATAACAAACGGACTGCGAACATGGACAACACTTTTGAGGAAATTAACAAAAAATTTAAGGCATTTGGAAAGCCAAGGAATGGATACGAGTAATAACAGCAGGCATATCTGACATGATCACGAAAATAAAAGATAACGGTGTACCGCATTGCAAATTGCACTACAAATTAACAGCAATCAGTTTACCGTAATAGTAAATCTGAGTCTTAAGCACAACAACAGAGTAATTATCGTTGCAACGAGATTCTGTGTCTGAGCGGAAAGTGCCAGTCAGCCTTCGGGAGTATGAAGAAATAAGAGTTGCAAATACTCATAAAAGGTGGGGAAAATGTTACCGAAAGATTCAATAAGCGTGGCTACCATTACAGGAAAATTGGTAGTCTAATAGTACGGTTCGCAAAGAGCAAAAGCCCTTCGTGCAAACTATGACAGTGTAGGAATACCTGGTCTTCCCCAACCCCTCGAACAGTTTCCACCAAGAGACCTGGATCAATAAATTTCAAAATGTGCTTCATCCGTCTTGGCAGAGTATCTTGAAAATTAAGTTTATGTGTCGGCATTTGCTCACGATAGCAACGTAACACACGCATCTCATTGTAGGATGATGCAAAACGTGCAAGGAATTCAGGGATGCTTTTCTGAATGAGTATTGGTCCAAGATGAAACAGGTGCAAGGAAAATTAAATATACCGAACATGGAAGCATTCTGAAATTCACTGTGTTGGAAACTAGTGTTTTACTTTTAGGAGATGGTACGTCGCAACAGTTTCCTAAATGTAGCGTACAGACAATCCCAACTGATCTCTATTTGTGTTGAGAAATTTCCACATAGTCTAGTAGTGGAACGCGTGATGTCGCGACTTTTTTGGAGTCGTTGACAAGTATGTCGTATGGTCCAGTGTACAGAGAGGCAAGAGCACATCTACTTTATTAGACGTTTTATTTTACCAAGTGGGCCATTAACTGCAGAGGAGACTTGAAACAAAGTAACCGTCCGAGGAATAACAATGCACCACAGGGTAGACCGATTCTTCAAAGAAATATGTCACCCCACGGGAGAAGTAATAAGTGTGCGTTTCAATTACTTAAGAATTCTGGACGACAGTGGTAAGGCATTTTTCTTTTGTCCTGCTGCATCGAAATGTATCTGTATTGACTGTAGTAGGATAAAGAGAGAATTAGGGATAGTGTAAAGTTTTTTGTTCTAAGCAGTAAGTAGTTGATGTGATTAATGGCCATGATCGTTTCGTTTTTTTTTTCTTCTTTGTTCCTGCGGACATTCTGTTTTGTTGTTAGGATAAGTCGTACAATTAGTTGTTTTGCTATGTCAGTTGGTGTTTAGATCAGGGTACTGACCAGCAAGTTCCCCTTGTGTATTTTGTGTACCTTACCGCATGCAGAAAATTGTACACCACAGAGATGCAGATTGAGGAACTTTATGAAGCCGCGAATAGTTTGGAAAACACCGCATTTCAAATATCAAGTTGTTTAGGAAATGAAAAGTTTTGAGGAAATGAATATAGACAAAACAACCCGTGTTACGTCTTATTAAGAAGATGTAATAATGTACCTGAAGTAATCCCATGTAAAAGTAAAAGAGTTATTAGGTTGTAAAAGAGAGTCTTTGCGTGGAGTAAGTCCAGGTGTCATTACGAAAAGTTAGAAACGTAGTATAAGAGATACTGAAAAGAGAATCATTAAATGGATCATTGCATTTAGTCGAGGCTAGATATCTGCGTATTGGTTGAGGTTTGTTTTTTCTATATGTTCGCCACAGGCGAAGGAGCACTGAGCAGGAAGTCATGGAGGTTCATAATTTGAATTTGTGTGTCTGATGTTAGGTGATAATGAGGTGACCAGAGTTTGAGGAAAGCAGACTGACGGAACGCTGCATGTGAAGCTTACACATGCTGCGTCATTGATGTGACGCAGCATGTGAAAGTTGCTGGATTTGGACGGGTTACTCCTGTAGCTGAAATAACAGATCTGAAGATGGTTCTGAATGAACCGATATCGGTCATATGAATAAAAAAAATTGCAATCAAGACGGATTATAAGTAACATTATAAAATCACTGATTGCTGTTATCCCATCAGACATTATGTCTGTTTTTGCAAAACCCTGTATATAGGTACTGAAAAGTCATAAGCCTATAACACTTCCCATAGGCACGCCCATAGTTTGTTTCACGTCTGAAGACTTCTCTCCGTTCAGAATAACATATTGTGTTCCGATCGCTAAAAGCTCTTCAGTCAAATCACACAGTTCGTCTGGTATTCTGTCTGCTGTTACTTTGTGAAAAGATGATTAAACCAAAGAAGACACCCACTATTAGTCTTTTTTTAGTTATAAATTATTATTATTCACTTTACTTCTCGACACTAACTGTTAACGAACGAAACTAGTACCTATTACACAACCTTTTTCAATATTGTTAAACATTTTGTCGAACACTGAAGTAACTTCTGTATTTGTTTCAATACTGTTATCGGTATAATTGCGCCTTTTTCGCACCATCGATATCCTACCGTAAAACATAATTTTGTCAGTTCATCGAACACATTCACGCAGCATCCATATCCTGCTCTGCGCTCTTGCTATAACCATCCGTCTCACACTCACGGGGCATCCCTTCAGTTGGATGCCTCTACTTGCGTTTCACACTACTGTGACGTGAGTAGTACGTAGGGGTTCGCAGCAACTAAATGTACACCTTTTATGTGGTCGCCAGAGTTGAGCGCAATACTCTTCTAAAGTTCCCTTTCTTTACCGTACTTTGATAAAGGTGTCTGAATTCAGGGGCAAATTAAGATATTCGTTTACATATAAAGAGTTTTAATCATCTGTGCATTAACCAAAATGTGGTGCGATCTGAGATGAGCGAGGATATGGTCACTGCCCCGTTTATGGACCGTGATTGCTCAATGTTTCGTTATCTCCTCTATCGAACGACCTGACTGATCTGAACAGTGCGAGGCAAGTGCAAAGTGCAAGAGCAAATGCAAAGCATTAGTATATTGGTTTTTAAATATTATTATAATTACTTCATGTTTCAAGGTTAAAACTAGATCTTATTTTCTTGGTCAAGATATAATCTTATCAAAATCGGAATGAGATTCAAGAAAAATCTCCATGGCGATATTTACAGGGTGGTAACAGTGTTGTGCTCGAAAATCGTCGACAGACGTTTACAGTAATTAGCAGCTGTCTGTGTTACTTGACCCGATAGCCCTGCGCATTTATAGAAAATGACGACATTCACTCTTCACTGTTTAAACTTCTAGTGCTACGCCTTCATTTATAAAGTGGCAAATACTGGTTTTGGGCACCGTGAAAAGTACACTGTTATGGTACTTATTAAAGCTGTAACGATTTTCCATAACATCGTCGTTCGTAAGCAGTTGTTACGTTATCGCTTCAGCCCTTCCTATTTCCATTACAAATTGACAGGCTGCGAACTTTTCTCAAGCCTTACTTGTATAGCCACTAATTACACATTTCGTAAAAGGATAGCCTGACTCATTATAAACTGTTTATTATCGAAATGAATTGCATAATTTTCAGGTAGAGCGTAATGTACTTGAATTGGAATCAATCAGAATTACTTTCAGAAAGGGTTTCGGTGTCGTTTTAAATTCAAATTCCCATTATCTTTATCCTGACACAGTAATATTTGAGTTCGCTGTGCCAACGTTTTGAAATACTGGGTGACCTGTCTTATCGTATTCGCATCATAAATTTGGTGTCTCGCCTTTTGAAGTGTCTGCAGTCCAAGCTTTCATTTCTTATATAACGTCGGATACAGACAGAAGATAAACCGTAGGTCTGATGCAGCATGATAAGTAAAATTCAGAAGAGACAAGCTAGGGCAGCTGTGAGGGTGAGGCTGTTTCGCTGTGTAACTCATGGTCATCAGTATCCACAAAATTTAGCCAATTAAAGAAATATGTACACCTTCACAGGTACGTAGAATCACGTACAGTTTTCACGAGGACGAAGAACAAATCAGGCAGTTGAAACCTGTCAAGTACATCTGATACATCTTGACTTTGCAATAAAATTTTATTTAGATTTGGGGCACATCGGGTTCTACTGTTGTGTATATCGACTTTTCCAGAGGGTGAAATGTAGGATCATAGATAAAAAATGTTTTCAGTGAATGTTAACGCAAAAAAAAGTAATATTTTCACATGTGATCTGAGTTCCGCTATATTTTGCTGATTCTTAAGTGAAACAATTTTCTTGTGAGCGATGGGTAAGGAATGGTTAACAGAGAAAGAATACTCATCTTACGAATCTTTTCCGTGTTGCTTAAATCGAAAACGTGTTTTTTTTCTTAATGACTCTTTAAGCCATCGATTCGGCACTTTATGTGAGACTTTTGCTTTGATAGGATAACAGTTCATTCTATTTACTTAATTTATGCAGTTCATAAGCATCAAGCTTTCTGTCAATAGTTAGACCCAACGGCAGTTAACTTTAGTTCCACTTTCACACTGCTACTGCCAAACTGCTTATGCAAATTAAACTATCACGCTATAAAAGTTCCCGGAAACTTCAGTAATTAATAAAATTATGTGGCCATTCAACGGATGGCACTAAAAATGACGATACTGATTTGCTCACTGATTTCATGTATAATAAGGCGCACTTACGACGGATAAACTGTTTAACTACTCACTGCTGTCCTGCCATTCGGCGGAAAAATTACCATCCTTTTATCAATATCTGCTAACTTTTCATATTTTTGGTGTGATTCGGTTGCATGCGGCCGCTTCACGACAAACTTGAAAACTTGGACACTGTAGAATGAGACAGCGAGACAATGCTTTTTGTTGGAAAACCTTTGCTCCGAATGTTCCAAAGAAGCAATCTCAACGCAACTGTGATGAGTAGAAGCTAATGACATTTAAAGCATTTATTAAACATCTAACGTCTTATGTCACATCGTGTTTTGTTTTTCCTGATTCTTGGGGAAGTCTTAACTCTTAACCGCGATGGACCGGGAATACCTTCATCATGATTCATAGCTAAATGCTTTATTAATTTATTAACACTGGACACACGTTGACCCATGAGTTTTAGTGCAAGTGTTTGGGCATTGTGGCTGCCTGCATTTGAAAACGTGACGTCATCCTCAAGAAGACTACTGACTTTTGTCGATATATTGTGTCGCACAGAATTACGGGGCAAAGTGACACTGCTACGGAGTCAGAAGGTAGTACCTGCTGTTTATATTAACTCTTGCATTTTTGTTGTTTTGGTTATTAGAAAGGGCTTCAGTCTCAGACTGGAGGTCGAACACAGGAAGAGCGTAGATACAGGAACCATTGGTGTAACTGTTGTAAATTGTAGCAGCTGTGTTGGGAAACTATCAGAGCTCCAATCGCTAATAGAAAGCACTGATGCTCAAATCGTTATAGGCACTGAAAGCTGACTAAAGTCGGAGATAAGTTAATCCGAAATTTTTGCCGAGAACCTTACGATGTTTCGTAAGGATAGGCTACACACGGTTGGCGGTGGCGTGTTTGGTACTGTTAGAAGTAGTTTACCTTCTAGCCAAACTCAAATGAGTTTATATGGGCAGAGGTCATTCTTGGCAACTGGAATAAAATACTAATTGGATTCTTTTACCGGCTTCCCAACTCGGATGATACAATTCCTGGGAGGTTCAAAGAAAATTTGAGTTTAATTTCAAAACGTATCCGATTTATACAATTGTAGTTGGTGCTGACTTTAATTTACCTTCGATATTTTGACGAAAATACATATGTAAATCAGGAGCTGCGCATAAAACATCACCCGAAAAAGTGCTAAACGCATTCTCTGAAAATTATTTCAAGCACTTAGTTCGTGAGCCCACGCGAATAGTACACGTTTGTGAAAACACACTTGCCCTCTTAGCAACAAATATGTTGAGCTAGCATCAAAACGGATATAGGGATTAGTGAACACAGGATTGTCGTAGCGAGACTGAATAATGTAACCCCCAAATCCTCCAAAATAAATGAAATATATATCTATACACAAAAGCAGATAAAAATCCAATTCGCAGCCTTCCTGATAGATAATCTCCGTTGTTTCTAAGTTAACACTGTTGACCAGATGTGGCCTGAATTCAGTTGAGAGACTTACACAGAATAAATTAACAGACTGCGGTCTGATCCCCCTTGGTACACCAAACGTGTCAGAAAACTGTTGCCGAAACAACGGAAAAAGCATGCAAAATTTAAGCGAGCACAATGTCTCCAAGATTGGCGATCTTATACTACAGCTCGAAATTTAGCACGGACTTCAATGCGAGATGCTTATAATAGTTTCCACAACGAAACTTTTGCTCGAAACCTGGCAGAAAATCTACAGGGATTCTGGTCGTTTGTAAAGTATGCTAGCGGCAAGACACAATCAAGGTCTTCTCCGCGTAATAGCAATGGAAATACTATCGGCGACAGGGTTGCCAAAGCAGAGTTACTAAAAACAGCCTCCCGAAATTCCTTCACCAAAGAAGACAAGGTACATATTCCAGAATTCAAATCAAGAACGGCTGCCAACATGAATAACTTAGGAGTAGATGTCCTCGGAATAGTGAAACAATTTGAATCACTTAATAAAAGCAAGTCTTCCGCTCCAGACTGTGTACCAGTGAGATTCCTTTCAGAGTATGCTGATGCAACAGCTCCTTACTTAACAACCACACACAGCCTCTCGCTCAACGGAAGATACGTACTCAAAGACTGGAAAGTTGCGCAGGTAATAGGAGTAATCCATTAAATTACAGGCCCGTATCATTAAAGTCGATATCAACAGGATTTTGGAACATATGTTATGTTAGAACATTATGAAGAGAACGGTCTATTGTCACACAGTCAACACGTTTTAGAAAACATCGTTCTTGTGAAACACAACTAGCCCTTTCAGAATGAAATTTTCACTCTGCAGCGGAGTGTGCGCTGATATGAAACTTCCTGGCAGATTAAAACTGTGTGCCCGACCGAGACTCGAACTCGGGACCTTTGCCTTTCGCGGGCAAGAGATGTACCATCTGAGCTACCGAAGCACGACTTACGTCCGGTACTCACAGCTTTACTTCTGCCAGTACCTCGTCTCCTACCTTTCAAACTTTACAGAAGCTCTCCTGCGAACCTTGCAGAATTAGCACTCCTGAAAGAAAGGATATTGCGGAGACATGGCTTAATTGATTCCGTATTTATGGATTTCCGGAAGGCTTTTGATACTATTCCACACAAGCGGCTTGTAGTAAAATTGCGTGGTTGTGGAATGCCGACTCAGTTATGTGACGATTCGTTATTTCCTGTCAGAGAGGTCACAGTTTGTAGTGCCTGACGGAAAGTCATCGAGTAAAACAGAAGTGATTTCTGGCGTTGCCTAAGGTAGCGTTGTCGGCCCTCTGCCGTTCCTTATCTGTATCAACGATTTAGCAGACAATCTGAGCAGCCGTCTTAGGTAGTTTGCAGATGATAATGTCGTTTACTGTCTAGTAAAGTCATTTGAAGATCAAAACAAATTTCAAAACGATTTAGAAAAGATATCTGTATGGTGCGCTTAGCACATCGACTTTCTTTGTCAAAGGAATTCATACGCCTGTCCTTCTAGGCATCAGTGGTGTCCAAAGAAACATCTTGCGCTCTGGTCTCTTCCTTAAAATGGTTTGGATTGCGCTTGCTGTATGGCGGATCAGTATTCATATCTGCCTCCTCACTGACGTTCGGATACTGTTGTTCACGTAGTGCATTATTAATCCACAATCGCATATTAAGAAGTGCGTTTTATCAGATAACCATCATATCAGAGAAGGAGGAGTGTCGGTTGTCGAAAAATGAAGAGCTCAAGCTGAGGCAAGGTGTCTGTCGTTTTCCATGATCTGGCTAATGTGTTGACACGTTAGTTTCGTCGCGTGCCAAAGGCATGAGCTAAGCAGTCCGGTATCAGTTGTTCGCTTTTCGTAAACGATTAAGTTGATAGGGAAAGAATAACCATTTCGCCCAGGCCATTGAACAACAATTTTTATCTGCTATATTGCCGAGTTTACCTGAAAGGCAGCTGTCTAAAACGACACTGATTTGATAGTAAAATTCCGTTTTGTCATCTTGTAAGGCGGCTGCCCAGATAATATTTTTACAATTTCAGCAATCTTAAACTATATTTAGGAATTCTTTTTAGCATCTGTAGATCTAATTTCGACCCGAGAACTATATCAAACTAGATTTTACGCTCAACTGATTCAAAAGACTATCAGCAACCCGAAGTCCACTCGCTCTCGAAGCACTCTAGATACTTGACATGGAAAATGCCTCAAGGATAACTTTAATGCGGAAATAACAAACTGAAGGCGTGGCAAAAATATGGCCTACAGACTACAGAACCCAGTATCGTGTCCTCAATGGTGAGTATTCATCAGAGACAAGGGTATCGTCAGGAGTGTCCCAGGGAAGTGTCACAGGACAGCTGTCATTTTCAGATTACGTAAATGATCTTGACGACTGGGCGAGCAACAATCTGTAGTTGTTTGCTGATGATGCTATGGTGTACGAGAATGTGTCGACTCTGAGTGACTGTAGGAATATATAAGATGATTTAGACAAAATTGGTCTTTGATGTGATGAATGGCAAGTGTAGGAAAATGTAAATTAATACAAATGAGAAGGAAAAACAAACCCATAATGTTAGAATACGGTATTAGTAGTGTCTTTCTTCACACAGTCATGTGGTTAAAAAATCTAGACGTAACACAGAAAAACAATATGAAATGAAATATGCATTTAAGGTTTTATTAGGGGAGGTAAATGGTCGATTTCAATTTGTTGGAAGAGTTTTAGGAAAGTGTGGTTCATCTGTAAAGGGCACCGCATATAGGACATGGCGCGCCTCCTTATTGAGTACTGTTCATGTGTTTGGGATCCGCACCGGGTCGGATTAAAAGAAATCGAAGCAAGTCAGAAGAGGGCTGCTGGATTTGTTTGCACACGGCTCGAACAACACACAAATATTCCGGAGGTGCTTCAGGAACTCAAATAGTAATCACTTGAGGAAATTTAGAGAACGCGTATTTGAAGGTGACTCCAGAACGATTGTGCTGCCACCGAAGTACATCTCGCGTAAGGACCGTGAAAATAACGTTAGAAAACCATACAGACAGTCGTTTTTCCCTCACTCTATTTGTTTGTGGAACAAGAAGGCAAATGATTAATATTGGTACAGGGTACACTCCACCATCCACAATATGGTGACTTACTGTCTATATATAAAGATGCAGATTAAAAATTGAGAATAGGACCGGCAATGTATGAAATGAGAGGGATACAACACAAAACAGCGATGAAGGTCTCCGTGAACACTTTTCTCGAACGCTTTCGATAGTGTGAAATGTTCCACGGAATATGCTAATACTACGTCCAGCTTCTGAATCGGTAGTTGAGCGTAAACAATTACACATGCATGGACAATTTAATTGAAGGTTCTATCCGTTGCAGTTAAGTGCAGTCAAGGATAGTGGCACAGGGTGTAAATAAATTGATGACTCAGTCGAGTTAAAGGAAGTTATTTTCAATCAGAAGCAGATTTATTCGTTGACTACAACACTTAACGTCACGTGACAGCGAGTGCGGCGTTGTTTGGGATGTGGTTGTCCTAGTGCGGTGACAATATAATCGCTGTACAGATAAGGGCGTGTCGATGGCGGAGACCTGAGAGCGAGAGTAGCTCGGAGCAATGGAAACAAATTGGAGGTGCCGGACGAGCAGATCGCACTGTGCACCCACGTGTTTGGTGGTTTGAAGGAGACAAATCCGCACACAGACTTGACTGAGTTCCAGTGATTTCGAGAGTTAGCAGTGAAAGATGGAGTGAAGTATGCTGTTGGCCATTAGAAATTCAATAGTCTGAAGGCGGGTTGCACCAAATATCAAATTGACGAGAAGTGGACTACATACCTGAATACTCAAATCATAGCACGACCAATTAGGTAGGAGTAATGACATCAGCATTTGTTTGTAAGCAGAGATTACTCACCTGGATACACATTCGGAAATGGCATTTTGGTTTTGGCTGTTTGTGAGAACATAGTGTTGTGCCTCTTGTAATAAGAAGAAACGTCCCCTAGCTTACATCGAAAATCAGCAGCGGAAGGTTATCGGCTTCAGAGAGAGCAATCTATCGTATAGTAGTACTACTGTTAGCGTTGGTTTAGATCCGACGACTGTCAAGGGAATGTCGAATCAATGGATTCAGGATGTCATAGCCAACGCCATGCAGGAGCTCAACAGCCCCACGCGCCTAGGTCTCGAGACGACGCAAATACACAACCGCAAAAATGCGGCAATGGTGAGGACGGGGTCATTTTATTCACAAGTGAGGTGAAAAGTAGTTCATCACTGTCGGAATATATGGTAAATTCAGACCAAATGAAAGAAGTCACAGTAAACGGTACCCAAGCAGTCGCATCAATACACAATGTACCCACCTCTTGCGGCCACACAGACGAGCATAAAGATGTCGAATGGCATCCCGTGATAGATTGTCCCCAGCATCTTGCGTCTTTTGTTAGATTCGGCAACGCTACTTCCAGATTCTGGAGAACGAGTAAGTTACCGTTTCATTATGCCCCTATACAAGTTCAGTCAACGATAGATTAGGTGATGTTACGGACCGGGCAGTTGTACCGCACGAACATCATGTTGCGTCGCAACACCTATTTGTACAAGTGCATTGCCCATCTGAAAAAACACATAACCGTCATGTCGAAGAAATACACAGCACTTAGCGTCGCAGTACAAGCGCATTGCCCATCTGAAAAAGCACATGACCGGCATGTCGAAGAAATACACAGCACGTAAAGCCGCAGAAGCCTCTTGTGTAGTAGTAGTAGTAGTAGTAGTAGTAGTAGCTTTATTCATCCGTAGATCTCTTTTTACAAGGATATAGGACATGTCAAAGTATTTACAGGTTTACATCAATTTAAAATAAGCTAATTCCTATAAACATATATTTACAGACTTCTAGTTAGAGACAATCATTAGATTTACTTCTAGTATATAATACTTTTTTTTACAAATATCTTATTAAATAATGTAATGCCACACTGTTCACTCATATCTCAGTATCAGTCACTGCACATACTATACACTCATTGTTTCATAACACTTCACTCACTACACACACACACACACACACAAACACACACACACACACACACACACACACACACAGAGGCACACCATGGTGATCTCTGGGCGTTTTCTGCACCGCAGATTCCCATTTGCTATCCTGAAAAACTGAGTCGGCATCCCTCCATAATGAGTGAGATTCTGAACTCAGAAAGAGGAAGAGGTGTTAGTATTGTGCTATGCGTACCTTGGAGGACAGTATTTCTAGAAAGGAAAAAAGAAGGAAAGAACATAAAGTGAAGGTGTTATGTGGAACGTCGGATGTTTTATAATCATTATTATTATTATGCATTTGTATAACATTTTATATCAAACCCCTACTCTGTTTTATCTAAGTAATCCTTCATGTATAAAATGTATTGCATAACAGGTACTTTTATCTACCTTTTTAAATAAGTGTATTTTTGCAATTTCTTTAATCTCTTTTGTTAATTTATTGTGCAGTTTTATTCCTTGGTAGAAGATGCTGTTTTGAGTTTTATGTTTATTTTTTCTTGGTAAATATAAATTGAGTCTATCTCTTGTTGCATCGTCAAGGAGAGAGCTGTTTGTGAAGTAATTACCAATGTTGTTTTTAAAGTGTACAACTGACTGGTAAATGTATTCACATGGAGCAGTTAAATTCTCCAACGTTTTGAACAGATCTTTACAATGAGCTCGACTAGTATTTTTGGTTATTATTCTTGTGGGTATTTCTGGAGTTTGAAAATTGTGTTCGTATTTTGTGCGTTTGTTCCCGAAAAAAGAATGCCATAGCTAAGAACTGAGTGTTCATTTGAATAATATTCAACCAAAAGACACTGCATGTTAGCCACTGATGATAGGATTCTAAGGGCATAACATGCCGATGACATTCTGTTTGCAAGTACCTTTGTGTGTTCACACCGCTTCAACTGAGAATCATTATTCATTCCTAGAAGTTTTGCATTTGTTACACAGTCTATAAAGGTGCCACTTACATTTAATTTAACATTGCCATTTTTCCTCTTCAAACTGAAATTCATGGCATTAGTTTTCTTTATGTTGAATGTCACTTTATTGCTTATTGACCAGTCATAAACTTCCTTGAGAGATTAATTTGCTTCCTCGCCAAGGAGTTCTCTTGTTTTCTCAGTGACTACAATATTGCTGTCATCAGCGAAGAGAATTTTTTCACCATCAGTAACACTACTGGGGAAGTCATACTGGGGAAGTCATTGATGTATATCACGAACAGTATTCGTCCTAATTTGCTACCTTGCGGAACCCCTATATTAATGTATTTTGATTCTGATGAGTGTTTTCCTAAATGTTTAGGTCTATTTCACGTTTGCGTTGTCTCTGCTCTTTGTACCCTATCTGTTAGGTGTTATCGAAACTAGCCATTAGCCACCCCTATTATTGCTAATGCTTCTAATTTATTTAATACAATCTTGTGGCCGACTGTATCCAACGCCTAACAAAGATCCAAAAATATGCCTCTGACACACTCATATTTATCAAGAGCATCAGGTACAACTTTTGTGAATTCTACTACGCTGACTCCGTATTTTTGTCACTTTAGAAACCAAACTGTGATTCGCTTAAAAGACTGTATTTATTCAGATAATTCATTAATCTGTCTTTCATAATTGCTTCTATTATTTTTGAGAATGCTGACAGCAGGGTTATGGGCCGGTAATTTTCTATGTCTTCTGCATTACCTTTCTAAATCAAAGGTACAACTCTTGCCTGTTTTAACTGCTCTGGAAGTGTTCCTGATGTGAAAGATTCATTTATTATATTTGTTAAGGGGCCTTGTGTAATCCCTATACATTGTTTCAGTACACACATTGGTTCTGCATCTGAGCTTACTGACTTTTTATTTTTTAGTTTTTGAACAGTTTTAGTTTCATTCTCTGTGGTTCGAAGCAACATCATTGTATTTAGTGCAACATTATTTACAGGTGTTATATTTGTTTTGGGGAATTTTTGCTGTAACTTCTCTGTAATACTTGAAAAACGCTCATCCACATGGTTTGCTAAGTGTTGTGGGTCATTTATCACCTTATACCCCTCCATTAGCTGTATGTTATTCTGGATTTGTTTGACCTCCCCCTTTCCATTTTTATAGCATACCAGACTGCTTTGCTTTTATTCTCTGCATTATTTATTATTTTGTCATTAAATGACTTTTTTGTAGCAATTAGCACCTTCCTATAGATCGTCTTGTATCTATGACAGAAATTTAATAATTCTGGATCATTGCGAATCTTTTCACGGAACTGAGGTGTTTAAGTGTTTGGGAGGACTTCTTAATACCTGCTGTTATCCATATATTTTTGTGAGATGTTGATACAGACATGCATACCTTTGGAAATGACTTTGCAAAGTTCAATTTAACGAATTTGGAGAATTTAGAAAATTTCATATTTACATTGGTTTCCTTATACACTTCATCCCAGCTTCGTTTTTCTATTTCTTTTGAAGAATCTTTTATTGTGATTTCTGATAGATGTCGTTTGCACAATTTTAGAACATGTTTTTTGCTCGCGTATCATGTCGTTTCTGGAATCCCAGAACCTACTCTGTAGGAATCAACATAGATTCCAGAAACAGCGACCGTGTGAGACCTAACTCGCTTTATTTGTTCATGCAAATCAGAAAATATTTGATACAGGCTCCCAGGTAGATGCCGTTTTCTTCGACTTCCGGAAGGCGTTCGATACAGTTCCGCACTGTCGCCTGATAAACAAAGTAAGAGGCTACGGAATATCAGACCAGATGTGTGGCTGGATCTACATCTATTGTTTTTAGCAAACACAACACAGCATGTTGTTCTCAATGGAGAGGCGTCTTCAGACGTTAAAGTAACCTCTGGCGTGCCACAGGGGAGTGTTATGGGACCATTACTTTAACAATGTATATAAATTACCTAGTAGATAGTTGGAAGTTCCATGCGGCTTTTCGCGGATGATGGTGTAGTATACAGAGAAGTTGCAGCATTAGAAAATTGCAGCGAAATGCAGGAATATCTGCAGCGGATAGGCACTTGGCGCAGGGAGTGGCAACTGACCCTTAACACAGACAAATATAATGTATTGCGAATACATAGAAAGAAGGGTCCTTTATTCTTCGATTATATGATAGCGGAACAAACACTGGTAGCAGTTATTTCTGTAAAATATCTGGGAGTATGCGTGCGGAACGATTTGAAGTGGAATGTTCATTCTAAAATTAATTGTTGGTAAGGCGGGTACTAGGTTGAGATTCATTGGGAGAGTCCTTAGAAAATGTAGTCCACCAACAAAGGAGGTGGCTTACAAAACACTCGTTCGACCTATACTTGAGTATCGCTCATCAGTGTGGGATCCGTACCAGATCGGGTTGACGGAGGAGATAGAGAAGATCCAAAGAAGAGCGGCGCGTTTCGTCACAGGGTTATTTGGCAAGTGTGATAGCATTACGGTGATGTTTAGCAAACTCAAGTGGCAGACTCAGAAAGAGAGGCGCTCTGCATCGCGGTGTAGCTTGCTGTCCAGGTTTCGAGAGGGTGCGTTTCTGGATGAGGTATCGAATATATTGCTTCCCCCTACTTATACCTCCCGAGGAGATCACGAATGTAAAATTAGAGAGATTCGAGCGCGCACGGAAGCTTTCCGGTAGTTGTTCTTCCCGTGAACCATACGCGACTGGAACAGGAAAGGTAGGTAATGACAGTGGCACGTAAGGTGCCCTCCGCCACACACCGTTAGGTGGCTTGCGGAGTAGATGTAGATGTAGTGTAGGGAATGATTCGATGCCCGCTTTTACTGTTGTTATTTGACAAAGATGGTCTGATAGTCCGAGATCCTTTACAGTTACATCACATTTTTCCCTGTCCGTATTTGTGCCCACATGGTCAATTACTTATGCACTCATTGTAGTAACCCTTGTTGCACTATTGATCCAAACGGACGTGCCAAAATTCTGAGGGATGTTTACGAAGGTGCTGCTGGGGTCATTTATAATATTAGTGTGGATGTTAATGTCCCCACACAGAATTATGTTGACCTTCGTGCTTGAGACTTTATATAGAGCTTCTGTTAATTTATTTAAAAAAGTGTCCAAACTACCACTAGGAGACCTATACACACACAAAATGATTAATTTCTTGGTGATATCAAACCCTATTAATTCAATAGCTGACATTTCAAAGTTTTTGTCTTCAATTACTGTTCTGAGGTCATGTCTTGATTTGAACTGTGTTCCTCTTCTGATATAAAAGCATGATCCTCCACCCCTTGAAGCAGTTCTAATGTAATAGTTTGCTTTTCCATATGTAATATCTCTTCATATTCGATGAATTATTCTGATACAATTCTACCCTTGAATGACGTTTACTAACTTTCTATCTTCATACTCGCAGAATCCATGCGCAAAATAGTTTCATACAATAGCTATGCCATGAGCTCATAATTATTCTTTGTAGTACTCTCTCTGGTGGTTGTTAGAAGAAAAAAGCTTCCGAGATTGTCTTCGTGCCGATTAGCCTGAGCTTTGTTTGGGGAACTGTAATCTCATTATTGAGATATATGACAGAAGATAACTGATTGCAAGGGATATATATATATATATATATATATATATATATATATATATATATATATATTGCTCCTTCGTACAAAAGATGTGTGTTTGACATTTGAGAATTAATGATATTCTTCGATATATTGCGTAGCTGTTAATCAGAAGGGAACTTCCGAAAGACTAGAAACGAACCTGTATTTAATAATCCAAGAGCTCCATTACTTCTTCGGAAGGTTAAACTTCATCAAAACCAAATATCCGCTTGATCTGAGGTTTCCCACCTGATTATATAACGCTCCCAAAATTATGAGGCGTTTTATTTGTACAGATTACCAGACTGCCGCAAAGCACAAGCCTGCAGAGAAGAAGAATCATCGCCTGATTTCTTTCTAACAAGTGAAATTTCTGAATCATTTTGAGTGATTGGGCTATGACTGTGTTTCCTATCATGAATGATTGGTTGCTCGAGCGAATTGAGAACGACATAGATAGGAGGAAAAATTACACATACAATGATAACACTACATGTTGGATTTCTGTGTCTGTACATAATTGCTCAGTAATACAGACTACTGTGCAGTTGAAAGACTGGAGCCAAACTTCTAATAGTTGTATTTTATTTTTTATTGATTGCATATTTTGTGCTGTTGTAAAAGCATATCACCTACATGTCGAAGAAATGGCAGCAGCATGGGGATAACAATGTGCAATGTTACAAGCACTTTACCTTGCAGAAACAGCAAATGTGACTGCTAGTTGTAACT